>NC_069131.1:35656656-35676656 GCF_026914265.1 Mya arenaria
GCACCCTGCCCATCTTCGAAACCATCTTAATATCATTTTGAAGCCAAAGAAAATTTGTTTAATAAAAAAACAGACTGGACTCATTTCTAAACCTGCAAAATAATTGTTTATTTGTCCTTAAGGTCTAGAATCATTTAAAGGCTAAAGGTATCAACCTGAGACTGTCAGGATAAGACAAGGGATATCAATCTGAGACTTCAGGATAAGACTAGGGATATCAACCTGAGACTTTCAGGATTAGACAAGGGATATCAACCTGATATTGTCAGGATTATAATAGGGATATCACCCTGAGACTACCAGGATAAGAATAGGGATATCAACCAGATACTATCAGGATCCGGCTAATGATATCAACCTGAGACAATCAGGACAAGACTAGGGATATCAACCATATACTATCAGGATCCGGATAATGGTATCAACCTGAGACAATCAAGATAAGACTAGGGGTATTAACACGTGACAATCAGGATTAGACTAGGGATTCCAGCCTGAGATTGTCAGGGATAGACTATTGATATTAACCAGAGACTATCAGGATCCGGCTAATGGTATCAACCTAAGAGGTCAGGATAAGACTACTGAACTGCAGACTGTCAGGACCCGGCTTAAGGTATCAACCCGAGACTGTCAGAATAAGACTAGGGTTATCAACTAGAGACTGTCAGGATTTGGCTTAAGGTATCAACCCGAGACTGTCAGGATCCGGCTTTAGGTATCAACATGAGACTGTCAGGATAAGACTATGGTTATCAACTAGAGACTGTCAGAATCCGGCTAAATGTATCAGCCGGGGACTGTCAGGATCCGGCTTAAGGTATCAACAAGAGACTGTCAGGATTAGAGCAGGGTTATCAACTAGAGACTGTCAGGATCCGGCTTAAGATTTCAACCGGAGACTGTCAGGATCCGGCTTTTGGTATCAACATGAGACTTTCAGGATATACTAGAGTAATCAACTAGAGACTGTCAGGATCCGGCTTTAAGTATCAACATGACATTGTCAGGATAAGACTAGGGTTATCAACTAGAGACTATCAGGATCCGGCTTAAGGTATCAACCCGAGACTGTCAGCATAAAAATATGGATATAAACTAGAGACTGTCAGGATCGGATCGGATCGGATCAACCTGACAATGTCAGGATTAGACTGGGGATATCCACCCGAGACTGTCTGAAAGAAAGTAGGGATATCAACTAGAGACTGTCAGGATCGGATTAAGGACCTGGCTAAAATTATCAACCTGAGCCAGTCAGGATCAGACTATGGTTATCAACCTGAGACTTTAAAGATAAGACTAGGGATATCACTTAGGGCCTGTCAGGATCCGGCTTAATGTATCAACCTGAGACTGTCAGGATTAGACTAGGGATATCATCATGAGACTGTCAGGATTAGACTAGGGATATCAACATGAGACTGTCAGGATTAGACTAGGGATATCAACATGAGACTGTCAGGATTAGACTAGGGATATCAACATGAGATTGTCAGGATAAGACTAGGCATATCCACTGGAGACTGGCAGGATAAGACTTGGGATATCAACTATAGACGTTCAGGATCGGATTAAGGATATTAAACCGAGACTGCCTGGACCAGGCTAAAGTTATCAACCTAAGACAGTCAGGATCAGACTAGGGATATCAACCTGTGATTGTCAGGATACGAGTAGGGATAACAACTAGAGAATGATGAGTTAGGATGAGACTAGGGATATCACCTAGAGACGGTCAGGATCCGGCTTTACGTATCAACCTGAGACAGTCAGGATAAGACTAGGGATATCAACCTGGGACTGTCAGGATGAAACCAGGGATATCAACTAGCCAATGTTGGACTCAGGATATCAATTCGAGACTGTCAGGACCAGGCTAAAGTTATCAACCCTAGGCAGTCAGGATCAGACTAGGGATATCAACTAGAGACTGTCAGGATAAGACTAGGGATATCAACTAGAGACTGTCAGGATCGGATAAAGGATATCAAACAGAGATTGTCAGATCCAGGCTAAAGTGATCAACCTAAGACAGTCAGGATCAGACTAGGGATATCAACCAGAGATTGTCAGGATAAGTCTAGGGATAACAACTTAAGACTGGCGGGATAAGACTAGGGATATCAACTAAGGACTGTCAGGATCCGGCTTAATGTATCAACCTGAGAATGTCAGGATAAGACTTATCATATCCACTATAAACTGTCAGTAGCAGGCTTATGTTATCAACCGGAGACTTTAAGGATCCGGCTAAAGATATCAATCCGAGATTGAAATGATCCGGCAAAAGGAAGAAATCATATACTTTATGATAGGGGTTAGGGTATAAACCTGAGACTGTCCGATTCGGACTGAGGATATCCACCCTAGACTGGCAGGATCCGGTTAAAGTTTTCAATCCGAAACTTTCAGGAACCGGCTTAGGCTTTCAGCCCGAGACTGTCAGGATCCGTCCGACGGTATCAACCCGAGACAGTCAAGACCCGACTTAGGGTATTAACCTTAGACCTTCAAAATCCGATGGAGGGTATGTCAGAAAAAGGCAAACACTGGTTTCCACTCATTTAATAAAGATCAAAAGCAAAACTCCTGTGGCAAAACGAAAACTATCACTTTTGCACTGACATTAACGCAGGAGGTATCTAGAATATTTTAACAGTTAAATTAACATTTAATAATGACACAATTTTCATTTTAACAACAAATTTAGTGAAAGAAAACACAGAGACTCTATATATTACTGTTTCAATCCCTTGAAATGCATAAAGATAATTGGTGTTTAATTAAATTATTACTTTGGATAACATAATGTTGATTCGACCGTTTAATGGAATGCATAAAGACTAACAATTGTTAAATGTCGATTTTAATTCAAAAGGAAACATTTTGCTTAACAAGCTCTTTTTGAAAAAAAAACCAAACCATTAATGTGACAGAAAACAATACAATGTCATTTTAGTTTAACAAGACATAATATAAATAAAAACAAGTCAAATTAAAGGAAAACAACTATTGAAATTATGATATAATAATATAATGCGTCATGTTCGTTATATTTTCCATAAATCATTTTGAGCCTCTTTATTGCATTGTATTTTCATTTAACCCCATACCAACATGCTGCACATTAATTTGAGAGGACAAAAAAAGTTGACTTGTTTAAGAGACTCTCTCATAGATTGGTGCCTGTAAATTAATGTCCTTGACATTTAATATACTCATGATATTAATATAGTTGCTGCATTTTGTTAATAGCCAAATTATACTAAAACTCATAAATATCACAGACAAGAAGACCCAATTCAATTTGTAGTATTGTCAAATTGAAAATTGACATCTGTGCATGTGCATGCGAATGTTTATTTGTCAGTTTGTCTTTATTGAGTTGTTAAAGTATCCTTAAGTCTAGTACAACGCTGATATGACCAACATTTGACTCTGAGGTGAATTTCCCCTGAGGCGTATGCCCTCCAAAATTGTATTCATTTTATTATTTGATAAAGCTATAATAAGTGATTAGTGATAGAACTATCATGTTCAACAAATTGAGAATCAAGTATGTTTTTAAATATACAAGTCTTTTTTAGAAACGTTTTGCTAATGAATTTCGACAAACATATTTAACGGATTAATGTATTCATAACAATTTTCTCGTATAATTTTGTAATAATGTCGAATATTTCTCAATAAAACCCTTCCAAAACCGAAGGAGAAAATCAGTTTTGGATTAAAAAGACATAAAATACCCAAGAGGGCAAATACACCCAACTTCCAGACATAGGGCAAGAATAAAATGAATAATTTACCCAAATGTTGCTATCACCAGGCATAAGAGAGTCTCTTAAATGGTTTGAATTGATCACTTATTTCACAAACCACGAACGTTTAACTGCTTTAGGACAAAGCGGGAATGTTTAGTTGAATAACATGAATTAGTTGATTATATATATTAAACAAAAATCGAAGCATATTCATATTTTTTGAAACATTTCGAGAATGAATTAAAAACATTTTATGAACTGCATTTAATACCCCGGTAAAATCTTAATAACTCAACCGTAGCATCATAGTTGACGTCTTTAGTGATTTCCGAGTGCCTCTCTTAAATGACAAGTAATAAAACGTTTCACTTTTGTACATTCCATTAAGGTTATTGTTCATGCAGTTATTATACCACCAGCCTCCACCATAAGCGGCGGCACAAAAGTACGACGTGCTGTCCGCGACCCTGTCGTATGTTGAAAACGGCTGGTGGTTGATATCCCACCGAGAATTGTTACCGTAGAGAAGAGAGGAATCGGACACTGTAAATACACCGGTAAATCCATCTTCATTTAATATCATTTGAATATCAGAAAGGGGTTTGCTTGTCAATTTAGACTATAAAAAAGGAAATATAATATATTGCTTGCATACTTCTTATCTAAAATCATATGTGATGGTGAGATAGTATGTAACTTTATGGAACCAATTTAGATATAAAGTTTAGATAGATCCACATACCATATTGTTTTTGTTTTGATCATTATAGTCAAATGAGATTAACATATTAATGCATCATAATAAATACATTTATTTTGTGCACCTATCTATACTCTGTACATTTCAAGGGAATGCAATGATAGTTATCGATCTCCGACGTATTTCATTAAAATAATAGACCAACTCCTAGTAGCTTCAAAGACTGATATACTGAGCAATTACAATTTTGCACCACAAAAATGTTATAAAAACATTTAACTGTTCTAACTAAATTAACATAAAAAGCTTATATAGTATATGCCTCTTTGAAAACGAATAATGGGTATATCATGACTATGATCGAATCCAGACGTATTTTATTAAAACAACGTATTAACAAAATCAAACACCACGAATAGCATACTTCCTTTTGAGCTGATCCTCATATCAACGTTAAAATTGTATTGGTCTGGTGGAGAAATATAGAAATCCGCATACTCGTCGAATCCAGTAGTTCCGTCTGGCAAGCTCATGTCTACTCGTAACGTCATGTTAGCCCGACTCGTCAGAGAGTAAAGAAAACTAAGACCTGTGAAAAAGATGAGTTTAAAATAACACTTTTAATGTTGTGGTATGTGTATACTCGTGTCCGGGTTTTGTTGGATTTCGATACAAACAATACTATATATAGTAACACAAATTGCAGGTTGAGTAGGCCACTATGCTACTTTTAGTGGTATTATAGGAATTAGGTTGTCTCGTGCTCGGCTTTTCTGCAACAAATTGCAAATGAATAAACGCACGTACTCTGCATATTGCATTTAAAAGTAATTTGCCAACATTTTAGTTCTGATTGGTTTATTTAAGGACAAATACCCCGCTCTGTTACAAGGAATAAGGACATTATTATGGATTAGCTGTTTTTCACACTCATCGTTGTTCCATCAAGGTCTCGTTTTATTAATGAATGTAGACAGCCAATAACGTTGAACAATTCGTGAAACCTTTGTAGTAAGCCTACAAAGGTTTCACAAGATGTGCTGCAAAAGTGGTCAAGAAACGTGAATAGTGCGTCTAATAGTGAACACTATGTGAACACATTGCATTAGATATAAACAAACAATCTCAAGGAGATCTTACATGATAGAATAGTGTGGACAATGCTTTTTAACTGGAAATGGAAATTATTTTCAAGAGAAACAAACCAAGGTCAAAATGATTTCATTTATCTCGTAGTGGATGATATTTTATAAAGCTCTTACACTTACAATTAACATGTAACGTTTTTGCTCTATACTCGAATAGACAAAGAATACAGTAAGAAGGTGTGATAATAAACATAATTAACCATTCTTCACAAATAGTATACCTTAGTTATAAGCACCTGAACGCACGGTTTTAGTTCATTCGCACATTTTCACTCAATTAATATTACAAACCTGACACATACAATTTGGAAATATCAACACAAATTAAACGTTTGGAAATGGGCATAATTTAATTTCAGTTAACTTTTGGAGATGTATTACAAGATTTCATCAATTGCGTATGCCTTGTTTGATATACAGATGTGTAGAAATTTTAATATGGACCAGGTCACTGCCTCTTTTGGCTTGAAATATTATTGTCGGGAACGTTATAATTAAAGTTTACTAATTCCATCAAGTAAGATATATCAAGAGTGAAAGGGAAACGTCTAGCATACGTTAATTTAACTAGGACGTCTTTCACCATATTTTAAATAACAAGCAGTTCTGCTGCAGTTGATAATATACACAAAAATGTACAATGATAATGCATTATAATATATATATAACTATATGCTCAAAAAGTGACACCAAGGATTTATTTTAAAACTCATGTATAAGAAGAATGCCATCAGTAAATAGAGATACAAATATATTTGACTGCACTTCATAAGTGTGAATATATAACAATCATAAAAACCACGATTAAACGTTTAGTTGTCCTACTAAACTTAAATACTATTCTTTTCATAAAGTACGCAAATGCATAGGAAGAACAAACAGAAAAAAGAAACAATTTTTATCACATAACAATAATAAGTGCACATGGAAAAAACAACTATTAAATATGAAGGAAAATCATGGTCGAACATTTACTATCACTTCTTGAAAATTGCCTATTACTATTTCAAATGAAAAATGAATTTAAAGTGACACTCGTAATCAAAATCAATACATTAAACATGTCAATACTTTTGACTCGTACGATTACCTTGAGCATTGTTTCGGTACAGTTCTTTAACCGTTTAAGAATGGGGTTCTAACTCATTGGGAAAATGTTGTAAATATCAGGTAATATTCAGGTAAAGGTTTAAACATTCTTGCACATTCTAGAACAGGTTATGTATCGCTCTTGCACTGTTCTACATCCCAACTCTTGAACTGTTTATCAGGTTCCAGGAATTCATTATACTTAATTCAGGTCAAATTAGATAAATCTATAGAGTCTGATCAAGAAAATGACGGAAATATAGCATTTTCTATTTGTCAGTTTGTTAATTTCATGTTGAAATATTATTAAGTAACGTCCAATGGTATCGACGTCTACTCTTGGCCAGGATAATTCGGATTCGATCATCGCTCGGGATTCTTTCTCATAACCTCCAGTACTGTTTTTTACCGATGAACGGACTTGACCGTGACTCTATAAGACTAGTATTAAGAAAATGGTATATCTCGATATTTTTTAGGTTTTGCACTGTGGTTTTGTACGGAATCCTGTGAGAGCCAATTCGATCCAACGCCTTGCCTTTTGAAAATGTACAAGTAAAAAAACGCGATATTTGTTTGCTAAAATGTTTCATATTGTTTTCAGTATGTACAGTAAAACTACTAGTCAATATAGTCAATAAAAAAGATGCACCAAACGCAACAATAGATATCGAGGTTTTTCTCCTGATTAAATAAAAATGATGCAACGAAGTAAATATCAAATCTCGCATTTTTATCGAATAAGAAATGAGAACAAAAACGATTGCAATGCAAAGTACTACACATTTGAATGGGAAAAACTATGCAAAATAGGGCGATGAATAAGGCGAGGTGTGGGGTCGCGGTGGCCCTAAAAGGATTCCTTAGGTTTGTACCGGTAGTCCGCGTAGTTTTGAATGAACACTAGTAATTTAAATACAAAATTAAAGCGAATATAGTTATCTTGTATTCTCTGCGTGCACGACACGGTTTTATAACGAGATATGTGGTCTACACGGTCAGATTTATTGCATTGATGGTCACTGTGTCTGTGTTTACCAAAAACGTGAAATTACCAGCGTGATCGCTTAAATGTTGTCTTCATATAATGAGTAATAAAGTTACAAACATTAAATATAAAACCTTAAATTATTTTCTAACAAATGAATATTCAGAATCTTACGAACCCTTATTCGTAAAATAACAATACAAAACATACCCCACGCTGTGTGGTATAAGCTAAACACCGGCCCTTCCACATTTAATGTTAAGCTCGCTCAAAATACCGCATACAGAAAAGAAATGTTTATCTGGCTAGGAACAGTAGAACAACAAACAACTGTTACATTCGACGTTATTTTTTTTCAGAAATTATTAAGTTTGAATGTTGTGCATACGAAAATAACCATTATAAAGAAGAATGTACTCCGTTTTTGGATACGCCATGTGTTTCTTTATCCAAAGATATCACCAACTAACACGAGTAATTGCATTTATTTTTAAAGAGCAGCGGTAAACAGGGTGGAAATCACGTGTCTTAAAGGGGATCTCACATGGGTCACCACGGGCTACAACCGATGTAAAAAAGCAAGTTAGAGACGTTAATTTCTAGATAACATTTTTGACAGAAAATATATGAAAACCTTTCTAAGCCTATAAAAGACTATGCTAATTTCTGCTTCTACATGTGTAAAATATTTTAGATTTGCTTGAATTTTAAAGATGCAATCCTCCGTATTATTTAAGGTTTGCATCGTTTTACAAAATTCCATCAAGTTCAAATTTGAATAAAACTATTTAAAAGCCAGCAGTCAATTGTATAAGGCTAGATAAGTTATCTAAAAGTTATGTTTTTGATAGTTAAAACATGCAAGCAATTTGATTGGTCAACAATTATTTATGAAAAAAATAATTGACCAATCAATAAGCATTTTGACTAACTTTAAGAAAACCAAAGATTTAACCAGGTTTATACAACTGACTGTTTGTTACAAAGTTATACATCAATAGTTCTAAATCGCCTAGAGATTAACCAAAAATAGCCCTCATGGTAGGGTCAAATACCTTTTCAACATGTTAAGTTGAACATTATTCAAAGGTAAATGAAGTTGTTTAACAAATCAGAAATATTCTTAAAAAATCACAACAGGCATACTTTAACAAAATAAATGATAGAAATTTCCGATTTAGATACATTTTGACTAAGTTTTTGTTCGAATATTGAACAGTTTTCGATTGAAAAACATCTTCTTTCAATATGTTGTACTTTACATTGGAAAACTATTAAGTCTTATTTAAAATTCGATAATAAAAATGTGAGATTTGATATTTACTTCGGTGCATCATTTTTTAATAAATCAGGAGAAAAAAAAAACTATATATATATTGCTGCGTTGACGCATCTTTTTCATAATTGAAACCTAGAGGTTTTACTGTTAAAAAATATTTCAATATATATTGTCTTATCTTTTATTTACAGACTAATAATCACTATGTTACTCTACGTCCTTGAACTTATCTTGTAATTACAGAGCTTAATATGTTTGATAAACATTATGTAAACCGCTGCAGTATGCAAGCCATGTGGCATTCAAAAAATAAACGTACGTGGGTTGAGGCTCGAAATAGCTGCCTATATAACAGTACTGGTAGAATCCGGCTATCAGTAACGCGGATGCCTGCTTGCATGAATATTGTGAAACAGTGCAAAAAAGTGAAAAGGATATAGTTAAATGCGTAATTATCATTTAGTTAAAGTGTAGGAATCATTTCTATTTGGACAAGGTATGTATGTATGTATATTAGTACATATATGTTTATAAAACAAGCGTGAAATTTAAATTTTTCAATTTTTTAGACCGTTTTTCAAAATAATATTGCGCTAGTTGGTTTACAAAACACACATTTAGACAAAGCGAAATATAAAACCTAAGGGAAAGAGTATATTATATCAAATATCATATTAAAAAATCGCACTTTTTAGTCACGCATCAACTGAATACATTATAAAACAGCCGGTTTTTTATCAAGAGGAATTACCTGATGTAATTCCTTTTATTTTTTATATCACAAACAACCACGTATTATATACATAATGAGAATTAGCAAATACATTGAATAATAACATACCGTTGCCATATCATTGAGTTATGAAAATAGCTATAATATCAATTCAATTTTGAGTCAGTCTTCGAATTTAATAATGATTGATTTAGTAGTTGACTGTGAATACCCATATATTTGTAGTGTTTTGATAACCAAAAGGTCAGCATCCAATAAGAAACTTATATTTAAAAAGTTCTGTTTTCTTTGGGGATGAAATACAGCTTATAAATAAGAAGCCTATTTCACATAGAATAGTGCTGCTAATGTTGTATTTTTTTGCATTTAGTTTTGTGGCCAAGAACAAATGCTGTTCATGCGTATACGTGTACTACAATTGTTAACAGCGTTATTTATCTTCAATCATAATTTAGCAAGATACGGGAAATTAATAAAAAAAATAGTGTAGTCTTTCACTTCATTACATTTATTACATAAAGGACTTGCTGAGATATTCCAGTGATTTGAAATAGTTACTATGACGTTATGAAGTAGTTTATTTAAGAAATATAACACCCCACTGAGGGTTATATGACATTATGAGGACCGGCCAGTCAGCCACCGAAAGTGTAACGCCTCGGTCCATTCACCTTCGGGGGCTGACTGGCCAGTCCTTATAATGCCATATGGCCCAAAATCGTGTGTTAATATTTCTTATATCATACCGAACACTTTATATTACCATTCAATATTTTAAAGCACTTTATATGTGTTTTATTGGACAATGCTTATAATGTTAACTTACGACAAATTTACGCCGTTGTGAAAATACCAAACCGCACTTACCAGTTGTATGACGTCAGCGGTCCATATTACATTTTGGCGAGGTCCGGACCGGCCAAAACATGATATGGACCGCTGACGTTATAAAACTGAACTACAGTGATATGCGGACTGATCGAGTTTAAATATACAAAGAAGGGACACATTTATGTGAGGTATAATATACTTAAATAGTTCAACTGTTTTATGTTAACTCACCAAATTTAAAATGAAATACCATGCTCGTATACATATTAAATCATTCACACGAAAAGACTCTTAGATTTTGTTAAAAAAAGTAATTTTATCAATGTATTTTTTACAGAATGATATTTTTACGTCCATTTGTCATTTTTGCGCTGGTACTGTTAACGACCTGTGAGGCAGACCGGTTGAAAAACTTGGAGGGACAAATGAAAGGGATGATTGCTTTCCAGTCATACGTAATGGCGGTGGGTGTATATTATACAATTATATACTTCTGTTGGGGTAAATATGTAGTTTTGCTGACCTGTTCAGCGATATTGACCGAGGACGCGAGCTTCTTAGTACAACGTAATGCGATTGGTGGAGATTGTGCAGGTTATATACTTTTGGTGTGGTCAATATTTACTTTTGCTAGCTATTGAGCGAGGACGCTAGCTTGTAAGTGGTTCTTAATGGTGAACTAAGAAACCATTAAATTATATACTTTGTGTGAGGTCAATATGAAGTTTTACTGACCTGTCAAGTGATATTGACCGTGTACAACAGTTCAATAATCCTAAGTAATGACGTAAGGAATATAGTATCATCATTTACTTATGTCAAGTAATATTGACCGAGGACGCTAGCTTCTCTGTACTACGTTATGGCGGTAGGTATTGGCACTATAATGCAATTATAAACATGATAACCATGTTAAAATGGGTCGTATAAGTTTGTTTAATATCTAAGATATATAAAAACGAAAACTCTCTGTTTGCAACTTAGACATTGCTTCTATTTCGCTCTAAAAATAAGTTTACAAATGTAATCATATGGTTTCATCAGACCATCACTATACTAACAGGAGGATTGTTCTCGTTTCAGAGATTGGACACAATTGAAGTAGATTTTGGTACATTAACTGATAGAGTTTCAAAGCTTGAATCAATTGTTACGTCCGTTAACAATACTCGGGAGACCGACAGTATCGAATCAAGGACCCGGCATATTGTAGGAAATAATACAAAACCTGAAATTATCGACATCACAAAAAAGCTCACAATGTTTAAACATTCGTTTAAAAAACATAAAAAAGAACTAATTAATGTAAATAGTGTGTTCAAAGACACCTTATCGACCTTTCTTTCGAACGCGTCCTCAACTGTCAGCTCATTAGTAAATATAGTCCGTGACCACGTGCAAAACAGCGTTAAAAATATTTCAGCTACTTTGGAAAAGGTCAACAATACAGTAGCTGAAAGTGAGCGGATATTGCGCTCTGATATTGTTATATTTTTGAACAAATTCAGCTCCGAAGTAAGGACTGATATGGTCATTCACTTTGAAGGGGAAAAACAATCAAACAATAAAACATTGCTTGCTATTAAGTCTCAAAGCCGAGAACATATTGCAAATAAAACAGATACTTTTGAACGTTTTAAAACAAATATCCTTCAAGACGTATATGCAGCAAAGGCAAATGTCCAAAATAAAACAAATAAGATGGAAAAGATTGTTGAAGAGCTAATAGGCAGAGCAAATAAATTTGTTGGCATCATTGATGAGCAGAGATCTACAATAGAAGACGGTATTATGGTCACCATCCGGGCGCGTAAGTAACTCGTAGCTAACGTAAGGATATTATTTTCATCCGTGCTTGAAGCATTGATATCTTCTATCAATAACAAGATGTGTTTCTTAAGCAGTGTATCAATCAATGCACTGTGTTGTTTCGTCCTTTCCACAGTAAAGTGAAGTCAGTATGCCATAACGTTATTTAATATGCCAAATTTCTAAAATGGCTCAGTTCAAACAGACACCAGCAGCCGCAAGGTTCGACTGTTTGCAGTCATATGACCTTGACTGCAGAAGTAGTTACAGAACCTGCGTTGCTCCACTGCCCTTAGTTTATTCTCTATTTCTCTCTATATATGACGGTTCTATAGATATTGGTCATCATGGCCTTTCAGTTCTTAATCATGTGACACATGCAGCAGAATTAATCACAGCATTTGTGTTAATCAACCGCCTTTAAATATAGTTATATTTCTCTATCTAGTTCACATTTCCTGGAGTGACTGGTCTGCGTGGTCCGACTGTTCTCTGACATGTGACAGGGGCAGCAGAACTAGACACAGATCATGTGATATACCTCCACCTTTTACTGACGGCATTTGCAATGGAAATGATACAGATACTGAGGAATGCGTCATGCACGAGTTTTGTCCATGTGAGTAAGTTTTTGTTATTTCTTTAGATAGTCTCTATCCAGTAGCTTCCAAAATACAGTATATTTTAAAACACTCAGTATTTCTGTGTGTGTTATGTTACTCATTTACCTAGTACTTTTAAAAGCGATTGTTTTGTGATAGAAATTATCTAAACTGCAGTGTATAATACATCATACCTGTATTACTTGTAACTCGCAGTTAATATTGTTAAATGGGTACGAAGTTTTAAGTAATAAGTAAATTTTATGTAAATCACAGAAAACAATTATTTCTGAACGTACTTTATAAAACTACTGTAGCAGTAAGAAATGACAAACTTGATATACGTGTACATGTTTTCTCGTTTCAAGATTGGAGTCAATGGTCGCCATGGTCTCAATGTTCACATATTTGCAAAAATGGAACAATAGCGAGATACAAAACATGCCATGCTCCGGCTTCTCTCGCCACAACTTGCCAAGGAAATATATCTGAAAGTCAACCATGCCTGATGTTAGCCGAATGTCCATGTAGGTTTTTTCTATTTACATATATTGCGGCAAGGTATCGTTCAATGTCATAATATGTTGTTAATTTATTCTATTTTTCTTACATTGTTTGCTTCAAACATTTCCATACTTGGACCTTTGCCAATGTTTGGCATTAACGCTACCAAAAACTTATCAAAAGACACCTTTAAGCATAATATACTCACCAGATGACTGCAGCGATGTGTTACAACAAGGCCTGTCGCGTGGTTCCGGTGTGTACAGAATTACGCCTTGGAACACGAATAGGGACGTGGAGGTTAACTGTGATATGGAAACCGAGGGTGGGGGTTGGACGGTAAGTATGATTATGGCTATATTAATGTACTAATCAAATAAAGGTCTGACATTACTTGTATTGTATAAGAATACCAGTTTCCTATTAAACAATAATATGTTTTAGAGCCTTGTCAATGAGAATTTCGGCATTGTAAATGTACGATACGTGCAAATGTTTAGAAACAAAAACTAAAAAGAGAAGCTAGGAGTATGTGTGTGCTACCTTTTGTGCACTATGACATCCAGATATTTGTAAATCGTACAAGGTAGGAATGGCTTGTACGGCAATAAGTGGAAAGTGATAAATGTGAGTATCAGCGAGCCTATAAGTACAACTAAATTATTGTTAGTAAAATTCGCGAGCAACTTTTAAACTCAACGGCAACTTTCTTATGAACTCTTACATGTACACGTCGTGTTTAGCAACCTCTCTATAACCTTGAATAAATCATGAACACGGTATTTTAAATCAAAATAAAGACATTCTTTAAACATCAAAATTCTATTCTACAAATATGGTTTAAGGCATCTTCCCATAAATAGTAATGCATACTGTTGTGCAAGATACTTGATCCATTTATAGTTACGACCAATGCAGTTTAAGGTATTTGTCCAGTACATAATAAAGAATAATGTTGTTTAAGGTATATGTCCAATACAGAGTAAAGAGTAATGATTTTAAAGTTTTTTTACCCATACACATTTCTGTAAATAATACTGTTATTTAAGGCATTCGACTATCAAGTATTAAACTATTTCGCTGTTTGAGGTATTTTAACCATAGTTAGTAAGGAATTATGTTGTTTAAAGTATGTATTTGATGCTATGTAAAGACTGTTACTGTATGAGGTATTAAACGAATTCGTATAACCGACACCAGTATATTAAGACAAGTATTTAGAAAATATTATTGATATTGATCCCATACTGAGTCAGGAATAAAGCATTTTAAGGTATGTGACATAAATAGTATAGACTTATGCTATTTAAGGTATTTGACACATACATAGTGAAGAAGACTGTTTACTGTATGTTGGTTATGGAATTCGGCCCATATATAGTTAATGATAAGGTTGTTTAAGGTGGTCTTCCCATAACAATTAAGGAATATTGATGGTTAAGTTATTGGAGACATACATAGTAAAAACTTTTGATATGTATGGCATTCGACACATGCATAGTAAAAACTTCTTATAATAGCAATCAATATTGTGTTTAAAAGTATTGGGATTATACTTAGTAAGGAAAAGGGTTACCTAAGATATTCGATACATATAAAGTAATAACTAGTAAGTAACAACTTGTGTAATTTAATTAATTCGGTCTTCATTCCTAACAATAATGGAATGCATTCGAGTGTTAATGTAATTTGCAAAGAATAATGCTGTTGAATATATTCTGCACATTTATAAGTGTTAATAATGTAATTGCATGACAGTTGACATACATAGGGGTATACAATGTCCTTTACGATGATTGTTTTCTCCCACCCCAGATAATATGATCCAAATATTTGGCCATCCTGGAAACACTAATATTGCCCAAGGGCAAAGATAAAAAGGTACCCGTATGTATTTTTTTTAAATATTTACTACATTTTGTTTGAATGAGGTCGGAGAAAAAAACATCTACCATGGCCGCTCGTAAAAGTTGGTTCATCCCAACCCTTACACAGGTAAATACGGTTTCCGCAAACAAACCAACGCTTATGTTGGGATAAACCTACCTTACACTCTCGGCCATGGAAGATACTTATAATCCCATATGGTAAGAAATATTTAAATCACTATACGTCGATTTTTATTGAGCTTAATATAGTCGTATAGTTTTTTTAATGAAACTTTAACCCCAAGAAAAATGCCATGTATGCAACAAAATTATCCCGGCACCTTCATAATGATTTTGCAATCAGTCATGTTCAATTCATTTCCCGGGAGTTCTGATATAAAACAGTTTGTAATTAAAGTAATTTTAAACATTGCTTTTCATACGAAGGTGTTTCAAAGACACTTCGATGGTTCTGTTGCCTTCAACAGGAGCTTTGATGAATACGAGAGGGGATTTGGCTCTTGGATGGTGAATTTTGGACGGGTAAGTTCTAACGATAACGAAAACCTCCCTCGTAAACTCAAACAATGATTGAGTGTTACTCGGCGTTATACCGGCTTGAAGCCGAGTCCCTTCCCTTTTTTTCTGTTTGTTCTTCCTATGCATTTGCGTACTTTATGAAAGGAATAGTTATAAGGTGAGTAGGACACCTAAATTTTTAATGATGCTTTTTATGTTTTTTAATATATTCTCACTTATTAAGTGCAGTCAAATTTGTTCGTATCTCTATTTACTGATGGCATTCTTCTTATACATGAGTTTTAGAATTAGTCCTTGATGTCAGCATATATTATTGTAAAGTATTATCATTGTACATGTTTGTGTATATCATAAACAATTGCCAACTGCAGCAAAATTGCTTGTTATTTAAAATAATGTGAAAGACATCCTAGTTTAATTAACGTATGCTAGACGTTTCCCTTTCACTCCTGGTATATCTTACTTGATGGAATTAGTAAACTTTAAAGTGACACCATTATTCAAAATCAATGCATACACATTTTTACAAACATTCATTTTGAGTAATAAACCTTTAACTACTTACAAAATAATGCATTTATGGACAATATTAATTATTTCAATTATAACATTCCCGACAATAATATTTCTAGCCAGAAGACTTGGTCCATGTTTAAAAAAAATACTACACATCTGTATATCGAACAATGTATATGCAATTGATGAAATATTGCAATACATCTCCGAAAGTAAACTGAAATTAAATAATGCCCATTTCCAAACGTTTAATTTGTGTTGATATTTCCAAGTTGTATGCGTCATGTTTGTAATATTCATTGAGTGAAAATGTGCGAATGAACTAGAACCGTGCGTTCAGGTGCTTATAACTAAGGTATACTATTTGTGAAGAATGGTTAATTATGTTTATTATAACACCTTCTTACTGTATTCTTTGTTTATTTGAGTACAGAGCAAAAACGTAACATCTCAGTTGGAAGTATAAGAGTTTTATAAAATATCATCCACAACGAAATAAATGAAATAACTTTGACCTTGGTTTGTTTCTCTTGAAAACAATTTCCATTTCCAGTCAAAAAACAATTTCCACACTATTCTATCATGAAAGATCTCATTGAGATTGTTTGTTTATATCTAATGCAATGTGTTCACATAGTTTTCACTATAAGACGCACTAGAGGTTTCTTGACCACTTTTGCAGCACATCTTGTGAAACCTTTGTAGACTTACTACAAACGTTTCACGAATTGTTCAACGTTATTGGCTGTCTACATTCATTAATAAAACGAGACCTTGTTGGAACAACGATGAGTGTGAAAAACAGCTAATCCATAATAATGTCCTTATTCCTTGTAACAGAGCTGGCTATTTGTCCTTAAATAAATCAATCAAAACTAAGATGTTGGCAAATTACTTTTAACTGCAATATGCAGAGTACGTGCGTTTATTCATTTGCTATTTGTTGCAGAAAAGCTGAGCATGAGCCGACCTAATTCGTATAATACCACTAAAAGTAGCATAGTGGTCTACTCAACCTGAAATTTGTGTTACTATATATAGTATTGTTCGTATCACAATCCAACAAAGCCCGGACACGAGTATACACATACCACAACATTAAAAGTTTAGTTTAAACTCGTCTTTTTCACAGGTCTTAGTATTCTTCACTCTCTGACGAGTCGGGCTAACATGACGTTACGAGTAGAAATGAGCTTACCAGACGAAACTACTGGATTCGACGAGTATGCGGGTTTCTATACTTCTCCACCAGACCAATACAATTTTAACGTTGATATGAGGATCAGCTCAAAAGGAAGTATGCTATTCGTGGTGTTTGATTTTGTTAATACGTTGCTTTAATAAAATACGTCTGGATTCCATCATAGTCATGATATGCTCTTTATTTGTTTTCAAAGAGGCATATACTAAATAAGTTTTTTTATATTAATTAAGTTAGAACAGTTAAATGTATTTATAACATTTTTGTGGTGCAAAATTGTAATTGCTCAGTATATCAGTCTTTGAAGTTACTAGAAGTTGGTCTATTATTTTAATGAAATACGCCGGAGATCGATAACTATCATTGCATTCCCTTGAAATGTACAGAGTATAGATAGGTGCACAAAATAAATGTATTTATTATGATGCAATAATATGTTAATCTCATTTGACTATAATGATCAAAACAAAAACAATATGGTATGTGGATCTATCTAAACTTTATATCTAAATTGGTTCCATAAAGTTACGTACTATCTCACCATCACATATGATTTTAGATAAGATGTATGTTAGCAATATTTCATATTTCCTTTTTTATAGTCTAAATTGACAAGCAAACCTCTTTCTGATATTCAAATGATAGTAAATGAAGATGGATTTACCGGTGTATTTACAGTGTCCGATTCCTCTCTTCTCTACGGTAACAATTCTCGGTGGGATATCAACCACCAGCCGTTTTCAACATACGACAGGGTCGCGGACAGCACGTCGTACTTTTGTGCCGCCGCTTATGGTGGAGGCTGGTGGTATAATAACTGCATGAACAATAACCTTAATGGACCGTACAAAAGTGAAACGTTTTATTACTTGTCATTTAAGAGAGGCACTGAGAATACACTAAAGACATCAACTATGATGCTACGATTGAGTTATTAAGATTTGACCGGGGTATTAAATGCAGTTCATAAAATGCTTTTAATTCATTCTCGAAATCTTGCAAAAATATGAATATGCTGCGATTTTTGTTTTATATATATAATCAACTAATTCATGTTATTCAACTCAACATTCCCGCTTTGTCCTAAAGTAGTTAAATGATCTTGTTTTGTGAAATAAGTGATCATTTCAAATCATTATATTATTATTATCGTAATTTCAATAGTTGTTTTCCTTTAATTTGACTTGTTTTTATTTATAATATGTTTTGTGAAACTGAAATGACATTGTCATTGTTTTATGTCACATTGTAGGGTAATTTATTTTCAAAAAGAGCTTGTTAAGCAAAATGTTTCCATTTGAATTACAATCGCCATTTAACTCCAATTGTTAGTCTTTATGTATTCCATTAAACGGTCAAATCAACATTATGTAATCCAAAGTTATTATTTAATTAAACACCAATTATCTTTCTGCATTTCAAGGGATCGAAGCAGTAATATATAAAGTGTCTCTGTGTTTTCTATCACTAAATTTGTTTTAAAATGAAAACTGTGTCATTATTAAATGTCTCTTTAACTGTTAAAATATTTTAACTACCTCATGCCTTAATGTCAGTGCAAAAAAAGATTGTTTTCGTTCTACCAGAGGAGTTTTGCTTTTGATTTAATGAGACGAAACCACTATTTGCTTGATTTCTGACATTCACCGGATTTTGAAGGTCTAAGGTTAATGACTGTCCCGGGTTGATACCGTCGGACGGATCCTGACAATCTCGGGCTGATACACTAAGCCGGATTCTGACAGTCTAGGGCTGAAAGCCTAAGCCGGTTCCTGAAAGTCTCAGGTTAATTCCCTCCGCCGGTTCCTTACTTTCTCAGGTTGAAAACTTTAACTTGATCCTGACAGTCTCGGGTGGATATCCTCAGTCCGAATCGGACAGTCTCAGGTTTATACTCTAACCCTTATCATGAAGAATATTTTCTCTTCCTTTGCCGGATCCTGTCAGTCTCGGATTGATATCTTAAGCCGGATCCTTTTAGTCCCCGGTTGATAACTAAAGGCTGGTCATGACAGTCTCTAGTTAATATCCCTAGCCTTACCCTAACAGTCTTAGGTTGATATCCCTAGTCTTATCCTGACAGTCTCTAGTTGATATCCCTAGTTTTATTCTGACAGTCTCAGGTTGATATCCCTGGTCTAATCCTGACATTCTCAGTTTGATACATTAAGCCGGATCCTGACAGTTTCTAGTTGATATCCCTAGTCTGATCCTGACTGTCTCAGGTTGATAACTTTAGCCTGGTCCTGACAGTCTCGATTTGATATCATAACTCCGATCCAGACAGTCTCTAGTTAATATCCCTAGTTTCATCCTGACAATCTCGGGTAGATATCCCTAGTCAAATCCTGACAGTCTCTGGTTGATATTTCAAGCCGGATCCTGACATTCTCTAGTTGATATCCCTATACTTATCCTGACATTCTCA
>NC_069131.1:36289156-36512268 GCF_026914265.1 Mya arenaria
ATACCATAGCTCGAATAAATTTTCGAATAACCAGCTTCCATAACGAAGGCGCAAAACTCTCGTTGTTCATATGCGACAAACAACAATGTACATATAACTCGTAGAGTCGGACACTATCATAAAACACTGTCAGACGATTTGTCGTAAAATATGAGAATATGAACACAAATAAAGAATTTTGAAGAAGAATGAGACAGACAAATCAACAAAACTTGTTTAATCTAGATGGTTAGCAAATGAGACAAAAAAGAATGAAACATAAGATAAAATGCTCTTTCATGTAACAAACGTGTGCGAAGCCATCATTTATTTTTAGATACAAGTGCGTTACCAACTGAAACTATAAATTTCATGTATTTGATAAGCTGCCATTGAGTATAATATATATAAAAATCACCATCATTTTATTTTACTGTGTGTTTTATAGTCCAAACCAATACGAAAATATCCGGAAGTATAGTAATTTAGTTCATGTGGATCAAGGCAACTTGATGAAATAATATCTTGTTCGAGCTAATGTGAAAGGTTGATTTCTTTCAACCAACGGTACAATATTTTATTATACGGCGATTGAAAGATGAAATAAAAAAATGATAAAGGCTCTTCATCGATTACAAACATAGCCTTTTACAGTAAAGTTATCGCATGATGACGGTCTTAAAATGTTTTGTGTGTCAACTATGATTAATTTTATGTTCTCATGCGTTATACATTTAAAAATTTTGCCGCAGATATATCAACCGCCCGGTTACAAAAGTCATGAGTATAATAGCAGGTTTTTTTCGTGTTACCATTATTATTACAAATAAATAATTATCCATTACAACTACAGCATATTTATTGCTGGCTTGTACTTGTTTCCTGAACTAGATGTTAAAATTTATTTCAAGACACCACATTTTTCAGAAAACTTTGAAGGTTGGCTATATGAACAACATTATATTTCGCGATTATCAGTTTTGCGGCCCAGGCCGATTTTCTATTATTGTTTTGCGGCCCGTAGAACGTTTGCACGTGAATTCAATTTTCGCGACTGCAAAATAATGTCTTGATTAAATAAATATTGTTTTTATCTGCTTGAACATATTTATAATTAAAATGTTAAAGGGAGGAAAACACGAACGCAGTTTAGGAAGATATGCTAGTGTTTGATAACCAGTCTGGACCGTTAACTTAGGGTGGCGATTTTTATTCTGCGTTGACATTCAAAATACAAAACAAAGTAAGCGGCAAAATTGAATTTACTTGAAAAACAGCAACTGTTCATGTTGACAAGATTAATACGAGGTATTTGTTTATTTAAGTACAAACAGTCGTTCTACATGCTAAGTGTTCATTTTTTTTTTAAATTGAACTTAGTTGTTCAGGACATGAACAGACAGATGTCAGTGGTTCGTACAGAAAAATACGGATAGACGAGTTGTGGAATTTTCAAAGTGATCAATTGGAATGAAAATATGAAAGTGACAACAAAATGCTGTTTAACTGTTTTGGTCACCTCAA
Organism: Mya arenaria; assembly: GCF_026914265.1. Lineage (NCBI taxonomy): Eukaryota > Metazoa > Mollusca > Bivalvia > Myida > Myidae > Mya > Mya arenaria. The sequence continues at coordinate 36,290,660 of NC_069131.1, forward strand.
AAACTAAATAATAAAAAGTAAATTTAAGTTAAGTCATCGTAGTCAAGCAAGAGCGAAATGAGAATGCACAACTGGATACAGTAGCAGGTCAACAATAAAAAGCTAACTTTTAACTTTCAAAATAAGAAAAATAAACATATGTATTAAAGAGGTAAATACACGGCGAAGCCGGGCCGTTGAGTAAAATTTAGCCCTCGTGCTCATAATGATCCTCGACTACGTCATGGGCCATTATGAGCCACTCGGGCCAAGTATCACACAACAACCCGGCTTCGCCGTGTATTAACCTCTTAAATATTATTTATCAAATAAATATCCAACAAAAAACATTACTTATGCTTTTATTCTTTATACAGTTAAACTATTTGTTTAGAAACCGATCATTTGTTTTTCACTTTTTCAACTAAAACGGAAATTAATTTCGAAGTTTCAACATTTGTATTTGGTTATATCTGGTTTCTTTATTTTGTTCGTCGGTTTTGAATCACGATAAACATTTATGTCCGTAGTATTCACGGGGTTCCAACTCTGTAACTCGAGAAAAGGTTGAATGACGAGTAGGTGTCGTAGGAGCCTGTAGATGGTTTCTTATATTTTACCGAGTCCACAACAAACATCAATTATTATTATTATAACATGATTGCCAATTAAACATAAGTTCAAAATTAGACCATGTAAAAAGCCTTATTTGATTTTTATAGCATAGTCCGTATCATCGCGATTTTTGTGACAAAAAACAATACCTTATAGATGTTCGTTAGTGTGTGTGAATGTAATGTTAAGGTAAGAAATGTAATGGTATGTTATCGTGATCGTCAATAATAATTTCTAGGGTCACGGCTTATTTCTTTGATGTCACGATTTAAATAACGACTGAAACTAAAATGTCAAAGTTTTTGAGACAATGAAATATACTTTCAGCCCAGAGAAGCAAAATGCAAACACGTTGATGCTTACAAAATGCAATATAGCTCAAGTTTATAAAATTGCGAGTAAGTGTTCATAAAATGAACGCAAAGTAAATCTGCGATATACCCAATATGCCAAATAAGTGGAAAGTGTTTTCACAGGAATTCAAATAGAAATGCTTGTGTTTTCCTTATTATTTCAGGGATCCTTCGTTGGACCAAAAGCAACGCATACGAAGCCAAATTCAAAAGTCAGCAGCACGTGTTTTCCAATCATAGACGTACCGCATCACGCCCGGGAGCTTCGTTTTTTGGATGATTCAAGAAATTTGTCTAACGTGCGTTATGGACTAATAAATACTTAAAGCTTTGCGTTACAAATGCGACTCAATAAAAGTGACGTTTTGGGAACGTTGATGCGTGTTAATGTAACATACTTACAATGTACATGTAAAAAGATTTTATGTAAAATGTAGACGTGTTTAATGGATGAAATTCAATAAACAAGGTTGAGCATATTGAATACATGTTACATTGTGGTTACTTTATTTCTCACAGTTCAGTAAATAATATAATAAAATATAGGTATGACATTTAATGTTTGCACGAAATAGAAACCACAGGGACAAAGCTAGAGGCTCAAGTCGTAATTTGATACGTTAGATTATGACCGAACATACATACAATAATTTGGGTTTAATAAGACCAATTCAGGTTCACAACAAATATTCAAGCATTAACTCGAAAGCTCTCTTAAAGAGATTTGATTGTCCGTAAGGAAAATTAATACATACAACGTTTATTTCATTTTATGGTCAGTATTTGAGAGAATTCATTGTTAACTACGAGAGGTACTTGAGTGATTAAAAAGAATTTATCAGTGTTATTTAATTGTTTTATAAGTAAGTGAAATAATACTTAAAGGGCATACCAAAATTAAGTTAAGAAAAATCTTTTTTCATATTACAGTAGTATACAGGATAACTCATTTGATTGATTGATTGAAAATACTTGAACCAGACCCCAATACCTCGGACATAGTATTTCTCAATCTCAAGCCCAGATAATTTAGCTCATTTACTGCATGTTATGATTCAAAAGCACTAATGTTTAACTTTTTTAAAATCATTCTGTTCTTAACATAAATCGATAAACGTCATTCCTCTATATTCTAAAGAAACCTACTTTTAGATCAAAATGTACCTGAGCCTGGCTGATGGTTTGCATTTATCAAGACAACTATTAAAGTTAACGAAAATGCATATTGTTGTCATTTCATTTAAAGATACATGAAGGACGACATTTAGGTAATGAAGTCATATTATAAAAATGCTTTAGTAATTGACACAGTTTAAAGAGGAAAAAGGAACATATGTTGTAACAAGGTTTTTATCGTAATTCAACTTGCACTCGTGTTACAGAGTCGGAACCCCGTGAGAAACGTGTCTATGTTTTTTGCATCTTTTTCGTCCTGTTTCGCAAAAAAATAGTTCATAGTCGGTAATGCAGTGGTAGTGAAGGATTTGGACTCTTTTAATCAAAGTAAGTTTGAATAATTGTACAATTGGCAGAGGCCGTAATACCGAAGCTTCTTTTTTATTATATCGTACGTGGTAGTTGTTGAAATGTTGTTTTACCGCAAAAATCTAAATCTTTAAAATTGGTTTATCATTTAAAAAAGGGGGCTTCTTTAGTATAATTTTAGTATTCGCTTGGTGTAATGATTCTTTCTTAAAATAAGAATTCAGATGCTTCTGTACCACGACCCTAGATCTTACCAGTCATTTCGATGTTGTCATTTGTCAGTTCAAGGTGAGTTTGTGTTGAAACTTTAATATAATAAAGTAGCTAGTCTTATGATACAGTTATAGAAGTGGATATTTTGTAGGATTCCCTTATGAATATATCAAAACTACAACAAATTATACGAGATGTCACACACTCAACTTACGTTAAACGATTACCGGAATGTTGACATATTTTGCGCCGAAATGGTTAACAGTACAGTGTAGGTGTGTTGTAAATTTTCAACCGGAACTTAAATGGCTACCAACGCCAATCGTGTAGTAATTGCAAGAGTGATAGCTGTATTTTATATCTGATTGCAAAAGCCTATATTCATTATATATTTATCAAGTCACCTTGTTTAGTCATTTCCATGGCATAGGGTATGATAAAGTATTTTAATAATTAATTATTTGTAATCAAGTTTTCCAAAGGAAAAATAGAAAAAAAAACTCGGTTATTAAATTTGGGTATGTCGTTGGGCGGGCAAGTGGCAATTGGCGTTCATTTGACCAGTCTTTAACTACGCCATGCATAGGGTATTTTGAAATAACTTTTCAAAAAAGTTTAACATATAGTAAAATGGTTTTGACTTCTTTCTTTTATTGATTAGTTTATAGCAATACATTTGTTTGATCTTAACACTAATATTTGTATAAAGTTTAAATTTGTATGAAGTGTTATCATTCTTTCACTATTTTTTTTAGAAAAGAATCCGATGAACAAGTTATCAAATTGTTGAGGTCTTATCGCAATATACATATGTCATTCGAAGATAAAATCGAAGTCTTCCTCAGGTACTTTATGGCACAGTCTTTCATTTAAAGAAGTTTCATTCCATCGACCAACTTCTACTTTCAAACTATGTGCGCTCATTCTTAATTACATAATTATTGTGATTATAATAATTCTGTATGTTTAACTATTAACGCAATTGTCAACTTTTTGAATACAATTATCTCACACTTTGTCTGAAAAGAGACAGAAATAAACAAATATCATTGATACCCTGGTTTAGCCATACATTATAACATATGTAAAAATAATTTTGAAAGTTATGTTCCTATGATCCTCTTAGTTTGCAATTCTGTTTAAACATATTTCATTTGGTTTCTATAAATTCCATAGTCCATACTATCAGAAAATGGGTTTCTTCAACATTTTTAATGTTGCTCTAAAATATTAAATGATTGGTGAATGCTAAAATATATTTACGCGATCTTCTATCTTCGCACAAGGTAGCAATACCGTGTTTTCTGCACATTTCTTTCAAAGTAAACTCGGTATTCTTCATAAAAAACATTGTTTATGACATTCCTCATCCTTTTTGGTATATTAAAATAACTATGTTAATTGCGGTAAATCTTGTTTGGTCGTAAGAGTACATTTCTAATTCCAAGATCAATCGCCAATCAATAGATTATGTTAGTTTGAAAGGAAATGTTAGTGACGACGTTGGTGATGTCTACGATGCGGCTACGATGGTGTGTTGGTTTTACACAGAATGTAATCTCGGCTATTATTAAGTAGCCTAGTTGTTAATTTGAAATTGGTTAAGAAAATAAAGATGGTATAAGTAAACCATTATCTCTTTATGTCGTTTCAGCGACACTAGCAGGACAAAATGCTATTTTGGACATTTACTTTACTATGCTTCGTTCGATCATGTATGGCAGGTAAGTAAATGTAAAATTATATTATTTTTATGTATAACTATATGATATGTAAACATATTGATTGTATCTTCAGTTAGAGAGCAAAAGAAAATATTTGTTACAGCATATTCCTATATTTGAAAAACAAATCTTCCAGTGTCGGTTATTATAGACGAGAATGGGGTGAATTGCAGTGTAAACTGTGCGTGTTGTAAAGGAGGAATATCAAAGTGTAATGATGATAACACCTGTAAAGACGGATGTGTTGCAACCATATCTGGTCACAGATGTTTTCACTCTTGTCCCGAAAACTGCTACACGTGCGAACATATGTTTGGCAAGATATGTTACACCTGCAAAGATACATTTTATGATAAAAACAGTGTGTGTAACAAGAGGTGTTCTTTAGGTTGTTACAATGGGACCTGTAATGACGATGGAATGTGTAGCCCATGTAAAGCAGATTTCGAAGGTCCTAGATGCACTACATGTGTACCAGGAAAATATGGTTCAAATTGTTCTTTAAAGTGTGGAAATCAGAACTGTCGATGTACGACTGACAGAGATTGCATTTCTTGTAAAAATGGCTTCTTTGGCATCAGCACCAACTGTCAAACACCTTGTTCCACTGGATGTCAAAATGGCGTTTGTAATGATGATGGGACGTGTAATTGTACCTCAAGATTTATTGGAACTACGTGCAGTGAATGTATGTCCGGATACCATGGGACACACTGCAAAGAAAATTGTTCCGTAGGCTGTGTAAATAGACAATGTTCAAAAAATGGCACGTGTTCCTGTCAAGATTTCTTTGGTGGATCAACATGTGAAACATGTTTAAATGGACGATACGGTGATCGTTGTGATCAAGTATGCAGTGTCGGCTGTAACAAAACAAGAGTATGTGACAGAATCACCGGCTTCTGTGAATGTCTACCGAACTTTACCGGCGATAAGTGTGAGCAATGCAAAGACGGTCTTTACGGACAATCATGTGACTTACATTGTCCGGATACTTGCAAAGGCGCCACATGCGCGCAACATGAAGGGAGATGCACACTTGGTTGTGTTGATGGTTATTCGGGTGACAATTGTACAAACACTTGTGACATTCCATGCACAGAATGTCTACAAAATGATACTTCCCACTGTGTGTTATGCCACGGTGGATATACTGGAACAAAATGTCGATGTCCTCCTAACTGCAACTGTGCAACTGGATTAGATGTTTGTGTTTCATGTTCACAAGGTTACGCTAATCCTGAGCAACAATGCACGTGTCAATCGAAATATTGTATCGAGAGTCTGTGCGATCAATGCATTAATCAAACGTTTTACTCTGATAACAATGCGTGTTGTGCATGTCCAGAAAATTGCAAAGATGGTGTCTGCAAGAATGGACCCGAGTGTATTTCAGGTTGTATTGACGGTTTTTACGGTCTCAATTGTTCTAAAAGGTGTTCGTTCTTCAGTGCTGGGTGTTTACAATGTAACAGGACTGATGGAAAGTGCTTATTGTGCAACAACGGATATTACCTTCATGAAAATGGCAGTTGCACAGGCTGCCAAAGAAATTTCTACGGATACTTATGTAAATCTAAATGCTCTGAAAACTGTCAGCAAAAGGGAACAGAAACAAGTTGTAACAACGTCGGTAAATGTACATATGGATGCGTTGATGGATACGAAGGGGATGGCTGCACAGGTAAGGATCCTATATAAATTGCAAACACTATTTGATAAAATAAAATGAAACAGTAAATAAAACTATACATTGAGTGCAAAACTCTATTTTCTGATTGCACGACTACTTGAATAAATTTATCTTTATTTTTAATTTATATTTCGTGTTATTCAGAAAATATTTGCTACTAAAACACTCGATATGGTCTTCAAGTATTGGAAGAGTTTATAATTACATGTCTTATTTAAGTGAGCGATATTCAAGACAATGTAGCTGCCTCACCAGTAGGATATATTGTGGGGGTAGTGACCGTTATAGTCATCATTGGTGTGGTTGTTGTGGTCTTCCTTATGCGTCCAAGGTATTTACATTTCGTGTTATAAAATATGTGATTGATAGAAAATAGGTATTGACCTGTTATTATATCGTCGACTGTGCAAATATAAATGTATTTAAACCCTCAGCAAGAGAACCTTACCGACGACTAGGAAATAATGCGGTGGGGACGAATGTGTTATATTAATTTAGACTAACCTATCTTTACTTTCAGATTAACTCGCCTGTTTTCCTCACACACCACAAGCGGAAACATGAATACATCTGTCAAAGCTGACGTTATTGTCGAAAACAAGAACAATTGTAAGTCTACATTATTATAACATATTCTAGTTTACGTCATTAAATATTGATTAACAACTAATGTCATATACGTTGTCGGTACAATTCATCTGAAATGTCTTCAAGACTTTATTGAACACTTCACAGCTGTACGAATGTCAAGACAAAGGTATGCATGAACATTTAGAATGATTTAAATATTTATAAGAGTTGAACTCATCAACGGATATAATTATTTGCTCAACTAAACGGTCATTTAGAGTGCCTGTGCTATGTGTATCTGGGGTCATGATCTCTATTAGATGTTTAAGGTCAATTTCCATCAATCGCTATTGCAACCTGAATAATTGTACCCCATGAAACATGATCAGTATTTGGTATTAATTTGGAGCTCGAAGCCATGTAATTAAAGATGAAATTACAAACATAAATCTCAACTATTAATACTAGTCTTTGTTCACACCTCTTTGTCTTCTTTAAGTCTTAGCAACTCGGCGGTATATTTGTTTGTTCGCTTATTATATATTGTTTCGTTCATTTATTTACAGCAAACGAAATAAATGAGCGCAACAACCGAGATTCCACCGATTCTGATCAACTTGGTCACCGACATCAAGCAAGCACGTCTTCTTCGCTAAAGCAACCAACATCAGTATGCGAGATAGATCTGGAATTTGGTAAGATTTTGTAAGAAGCGATATTAAATTTATTACGAAATTTAAAGTACCGGTTAGCCTTCCTGTACAAAAAGTGACCGTCTTTCGCAAAACGGGTGTTTAAAAGGAATAGAAACACAGACAGATGTAAGCCTAGTCACATTTAACATTATCTTCATTTATTTTCCGGCATAAGCCTTTTGATGTTGGATCGGATTACTGCTGGTTTATATGAGTTGTGTTTGCGATTATTTATTCAGATAAAGATGCTATTCACGAAGCTGAATGCACTGCTGGTGTATATTACAACAACTCGGTCGCTTTGCAGAGGCCTAAAGTTTCTATTGACGGTCTTGTTGAATACGTTGATTCATTAACACAGGATGATATCAAAGTTGCATTTGAGGTAAAAATTCGTTGACATTCGTGAAAGCGTCTTCTCAAGTTAAATATTATATACAATAGTACAACAGCCGCGATGTCAGAAAAATTACAAACATTTCTGGGTAGTATCCGATCAACTAAGGAATTTGGAGCTTTGTGCTTCTATCGCAAAATCATTCATTAATAGATTTATATATATCTGTAAGCCTTCGTAAAATAATAATGCTTCTCAATAATTTTATTTGCATTTACAAAAAAATATTTTCAACTTTATTTGTCTAAGTTAAATTATCTCAATCTTGATTTGCTAGAAATTTCCCCAAGGGCTTATTAAGCCGTACGTTCACTCCCAAAGAAGTGGCAACTTGCAAAGAAACAGATACAAGGGCATTTATCCATGTATGTATTACCTAATTATACAATAATACGACATCGTCAGCGAAAGAGAGTCCTACATATTCTTCGTACAAGTGAACATGTTATTTTCTCCTTCACATAAGTCATATTCGCTGATAACGTCAAAAATGTTAGAAATCTGGAAATGCGTTTGTACCGCGGTAATTATGTTTATTGTTGTTTTACTTGTCCGGAACCTAACGTATAAAATCCAACCCAAAAGTACAACTATAGTTTTGTTTTGCTATAGATGACGATTGCAGAGTAAAGATTCGGGATGAAGATACGGATTACATCAATGCAAGTTTTATTGATGTAAGAGTGTGTTTGATTCTATGAATACACAAAATGGTATTTTAAACAATAGTTATTTCAAAAAAATAATTTAAGAATACACACAATTAAAACATAATCAATAATAAAGAAATTTCTGAGGTAATAATACATGAAATGTAAACAAGTGATATACGCTCAAAACAAAATAAATCTCGAAATAATTGAGGTGAAATCGTTATAAATTAGGTTTAGGTACATTTGTTCACATAGGTTAGGGTTAACTGATGTTGTTTTCTTTTTCTGCAGGGATATAAAAAAGGGAAAGAGTACATCGCCACCTTAGGTAAAATTATTCCTATACTACAAAAACTAATACAATTCGATTTTATCATGGTTAAAGAAATATGCAACATACTGGGGCCATTTTTTTATAATATGTAGAAGTTTTGCTCTGTCAGCTCTTGGGCTGGAAGTTTTTTTTGTGAAATTCGGGCTGCAAACGTGTAGATTTAAATTCAAACTGCTGCATGCTTTAGCTTACAATCTGCTATAATATCTTTCAGGACCAATGTCGCAGCAACTAGGTGGTGATTTCGAACCCTTCTGGCGGATGGTTTGGCAACAGAAGGTTGAGAAGATTGTCATGGTCACAAACCTGATTGAGAATGGGGTAAATCATTGTTGATCGTATATTACGTAAACTTTAAGCAGTCATTTTAAAATAGAACACAAAACTTTTACACTAAAAACCTGAAAGTATGCACGTTTCAATTGTTTACATACATTAACATACATGAACTTTACATTTAAATCATGAGAATATATTTTAACCATTATCAAACTGTATATGTTAATTTTCTTAAAGACGGGTAAATGTGAACAGTATTGGCCAAATGTTGGTACTAACAAGATGTATGGCGAGTTTAGAATTACGTGTCATTCGGAGGACATGTATGCCGAGTTTACAAGAAGAGCCCTTACAATTATAAAGGTATACACTTATCATTACATTGCGTTTGCTTCATGCTTCTCTAATTTTCTAATATGATAAACCAAATGTTAAGGTAAACTATTTTGTGATTAATATGAATTGAGCTATTTTAGTGTATTTTACATCCTAAAAGTTTTAAAAGCACGCGGAAGTTTTCTACATAATTACTTGTAATATGTGTTTTCCCATTGAAGGCAAAAACTATGAAAGCAGATGTCATTCTTTTGAATTCATTTGTATCTACTACAGTTTTATCACTTATAACGACAACATTTAAATATCAAAAGTTGCATATATTCACAATGCATGAATTGTTATGTTAACGTAAATATTAAATAACATTGGAAAATTGACTTTCATTAAAGAGTGCTCTTATTTAGAAGTAATACTTATATAATATTAAATATTTCTATTTTTTATGTATTTTGTATAATTTGTGGCAAAGTTAAAATTATAATTAAAGCCCTCTGCTTATATTTACAATTGGTTCTCAGTCATCCGAAGAAAGGTCCATCTATCAACTGCACTTCACATGTTGGCCTGACAAAGGCATTCCCGACGACGTCACAGCGATCATTGAGTTTAGACAAAGAGTACTGAATACCCCTACAACGTATAAAGGACCTACTGTAGTTCATTGCAGGTATAGATTTGATATACTGTTGAACCTGCCATATTAAGTAAAGTAAGATGTACAAAACACGTTGTTGTTTTTTTTCAAATTCCTGTAACATAAACACATCTCTACCATGTGCAATATAATGTTCACTTCAAAGATAGAGTGTGAGACTGAGTTTTAAACAAAATAATGTTTCCAATAATGTTTTCTCGATTTTGTGGAGTTTTTGTGCACACTCTAATTTGTTAATCGAATTTCATGTCCGTTTACTTTGTGTTGCAAGGTTACATAACAAGACCATCTGCAAACATATTCTCGAGCAAACACACGTACATAATGTTACAGTTTATATACGAAGAAGCTATATTTTGCAACTCGACCAATAAGTACAAACACTATTGTTTTGACCGATATAAAAACAGATAGACGAATCCTTTGAAGTTTGAAGTAAAAGTGTGCGTACTCGGGTTGGAAACCAAATAGTTTCATGCAAATGGATTTATGTTTATGGATATTTGTCTTTTATCTGTATTTGCAGTGCCGGTGTGGGACGAACGGGCACATACATCGCTCTGGACATCCTGACGAAGGAGGGTGAAACTGAAGGAGCGGTTGATATCCCTGGATGTGTGGTCAACATGCGACAGAACAGGCCGAACATGATACAGACTATGGTGTGATAAATAATATCACTTTTATTCCAGTCAGATGCCCAGAACTCGCTCTGCGGCGTTAGGCTGTTAGCGTTATGAAATAAAATGAACGTTTCAATATTAATTCAATGATGTCATATTGTACTTAAATCAAGCACATATATCCATGTACCCTTACATGAATGCCTCCCTGTTTTGCAGCATGGAATTGAATGGTTACATTTTTATTGATTTAGTCATAAGTGTTAAGCGTATGTAATTGTTTCAGTTTATGTAACATCATTTGTTTGTAGGAACAGTATCAATATCTCCATAAGGCTGTTGTGTATTCCCTGACTTTCAATTGCACTCCGATCAAGGCAGAAAAATTTCAGCAATACATGAAGACAACAAGAAGAGCTGACTTAAACAGGCAATTTCAGGTTGGTTTTAATATATATATTTAAAGTTTAAGTTAAATCCAGTTCTTTTTATTATCTGTAGTTGATTAATGTTTGAAAATATCATTACTTTACGAATGTTTGGGGTTTATTTGTTTGATCATAACATCTTTACTGCATAATTATCTTGTTTTATGTTAATGATGGTAATAACAGCGAACAAACCGGAAGATATTATTTGAAAGCTTTCATTGCAATTTATATGCAATACAATGGCGAATTCATATTTTTGCAGCAACTTCAGCACACCGTTGAACAGCGATCGAAACAGGAAGCAAACGCAGTCAAAATAAATAAAGAAAACTTGGCTAAAAATCGGGCCAATGCAGACATACCAGGTATTTATTTCCCTGTTCCTTGTTGTCCTTAATAGTAAATACTTAGATTAATAACATGATAAAACAAAGTAACACTTTGAACTGCATCCACATTTTGATATTGTTACTTCAACACGAAGATCTGAACAAGTCTTCCCTTTGCACTTAAAATATGATAATAAAATAAAAACTATAGCAACATCTAGTTGCCAGACGTATAACGAACAAAGGCTTTTCACTGTAGGTGATGAAAACCGACCACGACTCTACCTTGGGTTGGAAAGTGGAGCGTCTGATTACATCAATGCTGTGTATATACATGTGGGTGAACGTTTGTTTAGTTAGCTGACATTCAATATATGTACATATAAACTTTTATTTCTTAAACAATATATTAAACTGAATTCATTCTCAAACGGGCATATGAACTTAATGATGTTTGTTTTTTTAACAATCTTCTCCGACACCACAGGCATATCTGAGCCTTAAAAATCAAATAAACATGTATATAATAGGATTTCAAATATGTTTCATTGTTGTATATTCAAATGTTAAAATATAAGCGGTTGAGTAGTTTATTGATGGTTAACCATAGCTATGCCTATATCATAAATAAAAAAAAACATGTTGTTTATCTGACTGTTATTCAAGTCAAGCCGATGAGGACATGAACATTAACATCTCTTTCAGGGTTTCAAAGAAAAACGCCGATTTCTTGTTGCACAGACTCCTTTGCCAGAGACCGTTAATGCCTTCCTGACATTGGTTGTCCAAGAAAACTGCTCATGTATTGTCAGTTTTGAGCCAGACATGGACAAACAAAGGGTAAATAATACACACATGATTCTTTTATTGAAATATTATAATCAACTCTACAGCCATTTGAAATTTGTTCTTTAAGAGTTATATTAATAATGTTACCTGACATTGTTTATTAACAGAATGTTGGAATATACTACCCGGCGGAAAACATGCAGGTGTTAAAGAAGGGGTCATTTGAAGTCAGCTCTTCACGTGAAACAAGGAAATCACACTATGCAATAAGAAGCCTTAAGATACGACATACGAGAGCGACAGGGGTAATAAGAGTAATAAAGTAGTAACATAATCATCATCATATTTAAGTATCTATATCCATCGAATAATGGAAAACGTTTTTGATTACGACAAACATTTATGACAAGCAATAAGAAAATGAAATGAGATTAGAGAACGAATGAATATAGTCGATTTATTCACACTTTATTGTATTGCAGGCTTCGTTTTAAATGCTTAACATTGGAACAGTTTGACGCGTTTTTATTAACGCCAAACTTACTCTAATCACGAATAATGAACATCATGACAATAACTGATTCCAAAGAAACGTCATGTTCCTTTTCAGCGCCTTTCGGAGAAAACTCTGGCCCACATGCAGTTCACCGAGTGGGATGAAATTAAGAATGTCCCTCTTTCTGTTGAAAACTTTCTCACCTTCCAGAATGACGTGGAGGAAACAGCAAACAAACAGAAAGATGGACCGATACTTCTACATTGTTTGTACGAATTACTTGTACAGCTTTTCAATTGCATTAATATTAAATCTTATATGGGTCTGGTTTAACCAAATGGTCTTTTGTAATATATCACTAAAGTAGGTCACTAGTTCTAGTAACTACCCGAATTTTACTCTTGAAATACAAAAATCAGCTTACAGCTGTCTTCACAATCGGGCTGAAATAAGTGAGCTTCATAGTTGTCGTTCAGACAAGACAACCAATCATTTCAAATGATAACTTTATAGTGTTTTATTTTAAATGAACTCGTTCAGGCAATTAAACTGTCTGAAAATGGGTTGAAAGTAATTTTGAAATAGTAAATGTTAAATTGCATCATCCAATACAGTGACGGAGCAGGCCGAACGGGTCTATTCTGCGTGGTGTCAATGCTGCTGAGGAAAATGGCCATAGAACACGAAGTTAGTGTTCTCAATGCTGTTAGGAAAGTCAAGACCATGCGACGACTGGCGATTCCGAATTTGGTAACTGTCATTCGTTAAAAGCATTTTAGTAAGACGCCCATGTTTAGAATCGTTACAGTAATCGGCAAGGTTTATTCATAAATTGCGCCTTGCATTTTTTCTGAAGCAAATTATCATTTTCATTCCTGTATCATAAGGTGTTTCGGTTAAAACCCATTTAATAGCCATACGAATTGTATGTAGTTTACTTTAATGAAAGTAAAAGTACTACATGTATTTGTGTGTTTCCAGGATCAATTCATCTTCTGTCACGAGAGCGTCATGGAATACTTGCGAGCATTTGACAAGGATGTGTATGCTAACTTTGCTGGTTCAAATGAATAGAGATCATGAATTAGGAACATGGATAACAAAAACATATAAATTCAGAACGATTGTTCATACAAAATATGACGCTGTTGCAATTTTAATTTCTTATATTTTTGTGTTATTATTTATATCCAACACTTACAGAACTAAAACACAATGATTGTATATATTAATACTAAGGGACCGAACTGAGCATACTTTTGTATATATTATATTGTTAGTAATTGATTACTTATGTTGCTTTTTTAATTTCTTTTATTTTTATAGTATATACATATATAGTGTTGTTTACCTATGCTTGTGGCACTGATGTCCTTCAGTGCCTCTTTTATCATTATTGACTGTTAATATTAAAACGGACTTGCTAATACCTGTATAGATTTTAATGTTGAAATATTGATTCGGAAATACATGACCTCTGAAGAAAGTCTTTTGAGAAGATTGCTAACAGAAATCTCGAGAAAACTATTAGGTCATTAGGGTGTATGTTAACATTTAATAACTGCTGAATGTAAATGAAACTGTTGTTTAAAATACTAATCCTTAATCTATTGTAATGATAATATTTGACCTAAGGATCATTATGTCACACCAGACACATCATATCGCCTACAAAAGCAACCTTAGAGGATGCAAAAAGCGACAACCTCTGCTGGCAACCCTCCAGAATATAGGACAATAGGTTCTGTGAAAGATTGACAGATGCCATATGAAAACTGTCCGATCATCAAAACGATTTAAATGTTAGAGTCGGCCGTTCATCCGAGTCTAGCCAACTGATGATTTATGGTTGAATGTAAAGTAGAACTAACTAGGCAATCGTACTACGTACTTCATGTCTTTAATGCTTGTTAATATATAAATGTTTAACCATATAGTAAATAAATACTAGATAAAAATCAAGACATCCTACTTATTTTGTTCAAAAAACGGTGATGGAACAAAGATGGTAAATCATTACTATATTGCGATCTAAGTTAGCCAATGCAAGTACGTTGTATTCAGCATCAATATCGTTCTTTGAGTGTTGCCTAACAGATAAGAACGGAAGTGATTACGTTAAACGTAGGGTATTTCGGTTGAGAAACTATAGCTCTTATCTCGGATAGACTGCTTGGGTTTTTAACGTTCCCGGTGTGTGTATGTGTCTGTGTGTGTGTGTGTGTGTGTGGAGGGGGGGATGGGCGTGCGTTCGTACAGTTTCAAGCAAATAGCTTTTGTTTTGAGTGTCTGGACAACGTTTGCATTATCAGAAATAAACACTGGGAGATTAATTTGCAATAAAGTGTCATATATTTATAATTCTTGCAAGGGGTGCTTTAAATGGTGTCATCACTGTCTATCTATGTCTCAAGTTCCAATCATTTCCTCGAAGTAAAGTAATAATTAGATTTATATGAAGAATCGAAGGGTAGACATTATTACTTAAACTTGTTTTAAGGTACGCGCAGAGCTTTTGTCTAAACTTTTTGGCTTCTTAAAATTGAGGCAACTTCCCGTTTGCCCAGATAATGGTTACACTTACACATCTCTCTTGTAGGGTAACTAATTCAAATTTGGACTTAACTCAATACTAAGGCAGAGTACTCCCAAAAACTGAAATAATGATAAACTAGATCTTAAATCATCGAAGTATTTACCAGAATGAAAAAAAAAAACATCATTTTACCTTATTTAGTTCTAAACAGATCAAGTTTGCTCAAATACCATCAAACATCTGTGTTTATACTACTTCTTGACTAACTAAGACGATTCCAGTTAGGCATCAAGTCACAATATCGGACCTTATTTGCCGAATATCTGAATAATTCGGTATCATTTACATGTAATTTATTTTTCAAATAAAAAAGTCATTCATTACCATACAAGTCATTATTATAAGTATAATAATCAATCATTTAAAAAAAGAAATAATTATAGCGTGTGCTGTTTTGGCGGGGCGTAATTGAAGTATGCATGTATTAGATTTGAAAAAAAGAAATTATTCTAGTGTGTGCTGTCTTGGCGGGGCGTAATTGAAGTATGCATGTATTTTATTTAAAAAAAGAAATCATTCTAGTGTGTGCTGTCCTGGCGGGGCGTAGTTGAAGTACCTAATAGAGAACGAGGTCAGGGATCAATATTACGCACCCTGGGGCGAAGCTTGACCAGGGTATGCCCCTTGGAAAGTGTTTGGTTTTAAATGCACATCGAGGTATTTTTTGCCTGTTCCCTTTTTTTGTTCGATCATTTATTTTATTTTATAAATCAGTATTGGGCATGTTATACCCTTTCAAATGTTAACAAAGGCGGCCAAAACGATTATTCTATGTCAAATGAAGATGAAGATTGCAGAAAGATGTGTCAATAGCGGATTCAGGGAGGGGGCGCACTTGCTGTCCCCCCACGCCATAACAGTCCAAGTTTACTATTATTATTTGATTTCGATATAGTGCAACATACGCCATTTCGGACTATAAATTGTTAAAACTTTTAAGAGGGAGTACCCCAAATCCCCCAAAATAACACTTAAAACCTAAGAAATTTTGATTCTGAGGGAGGAATTGAAAGTTTTAAAAAGATTACCCCCATAAGATACGCCCATGCTAACGTCGAATCCCGAAGCCGCCTCTGTGCCGCCACCATAGGCATACAAATATCCATGAATATTCACGTTTCATTTTGTTTGCTTGCTTGCTTTAGAATCTCAGCGATGTTTCTCACATCATCGTGCGTGCCAGCGTATACAAACGGCATTTAACGATCGTAGAAACGTGTCGGTAAGCCGTGCAGGGAGTGCCATACATCGTCAAGGTGGTCCTAGTTCCGCAGGTCATAATTTTTGGGACCGAACATATATGAGAAATGAGAGACTAATTTATATTAATAAAAAAAACATTCATTTTAGATTTGCTGTTTTAATCTTCATAGAGACATCAAAGCGTTTGAAAATTATGAAGTAACAAGGATTGTTATGTAAACTCCGTTCAGATGTTAAATGGTTAGTCCTTTTTCCATGAACACGTAAACGTGGGTGCATAGCATACGCAGTACAGTAACCATGCCTGCTCGACGCACACCCAAGCACTGATGGTGCATTAAGGAAGGCATCTTCAGGTTGGTGCGGTGACCATGATCAACCCGTACGGTCCCCGGAATGGGTGCAGGTCAAAACGTCTGAGGTCAAAACGTCACAAATTTGGTCAAACGGTCCAATCCAAAGTAAAAACGTCTCCAAACTACAATCAAAATAACACTGGTATTTTATATTATATAAGTTTTTTAACAAAAATGTACAAAAAGTGTGTAATTCTCTTAGGAAAATGGAGGCTTTCCTGAGTCAGGAGGTAAGTTGAACATTCTTTTCGATATTCTGGCAATAAGCTTCCAAACAGAATCTTCCAAGTACCATGCAGCATCAATCCTCCGCGCTCAAGGTCATCGTAAAAGCTTGCATGGTTCGGTAGTACGGTTAGCAAAGTCGATAGCACACTCGCTTTTTCACCAAGGGACCCAGGTTCGATTCCCGGCATGGGCACGTGTAAGTTTGGTTGGTACACCAAGCCAAACAAGTGCGTTATCTCTGGGTTCTCCATTTCCGCCCAAACACAAGGCCACATGCACTCTTGCGTTACATAGCGACTAATAATAAGTTTATATAATCGATGTAAATTAAATAAAGTTTAAATTTAAGCTTGCATGGTCTGTCACAACCTGATGTGGACCCGGTATTTAATGTTCGACGTCCTATTTATGCAAAACGGCATGTGATTTTCGGTAACACGCCGAGCGAGCTGAGCATAGGATTCTCATACGTTACTCATAGAGCTAAGACTTATGGAAAATATGCCATAGAAATCACGGACCTATAGGTCTATGATAGAAATGTATACAGTATAACACCAGTCAAATTCGAAGCCGGCGATTTCCACCCATACAACAAGTTGTGAAAAAAGATTTTTATTGTAAAGATAAAAATCAACAATTTCAATACGTATTCGGTACAAATGCATACAAAGTATGCAGCATTTCCATTTCAAAAAATCAACTTGATTAAAATGTTTCCAGCTGGTAGTTGGGCAGATTGACTTAATTAATTACTTGGATTTTATTTAAACCGTGGACATAAGGGCAATATTTTGAAGAGCACTTGCCTTCTTGTTTTTGAAGATGAATACCTGAAACAAAACATTGGGTTGAATATAGCATCCTTTCATAACTAAACTTTCAGTGCTTTGATTTTTATGAGGAATTTGCTAATTCATGTTAACTTTAAAACCTATTTTGGCGGACACGTGTTGACTGACTCAGAGTGTTTTGGCTGTGACTTAATTTTCTTCAAATATTTTACGTTTTCAAATCATTTGGAAGGAGAGAATAGCATATACAAGTCGCTTTTATTTTTAATAATGTCTTTCTTTATTTGTTCCCAGCTTTAGTACAATGATGCTTTTTATTATGAAACTCTATGATCACACAGTTTTAAACCTTTTATTTTATAAGGCAGACTGTGTGTGATGTTTTTGGTTTCTAACGATGAATGCATCGTATCTTTAAAAAGTATTTGCATTAGGTGCTCTGAATTGTTTCCCTCCGTCTGCAGATAGAGTTGAGATCTCTAATCATTGAAGTACTTGGGGTTTACCTTTTCGTTTTTTATTAGTATTTGTTTTATTAATAAGTTTCCTCAAGTTAATGCATACTTTGATAAGATTTACCTTTTGCGTTTTATCTTTATTAAGAATTGTTGGGATAAGATTGAGATTTGTGCACAAAAACTGGTTAAAACCCCCAGTAAATATAAATTTTACTGACCGTTCCAAGGCAGTACCTAACTTTTCTTGATAAGCTTACCAATTATTTAGTATTTATGCACTGTGCTGTTTGTAGAGTTTTGTGCTGTTCTATGTTTCTTGTTTGTGATTTTGTGTTCTATGTCTTTGGCGTTTACCCATTGCCACTAAACCGGGTTTATGTTTAAACCTTTTTCTACTGAGCATGTTTCTGTAGCCTTTTGCATATATATTGGCCAACTGTATGTATTTCATTTCTCTCACATTATTTTGCAATTTTCTATGAACTTATTCACGAAGCACTGTACACAATGTGAATATAAATAGAGCTATCACTGAATGAGACTAATACTCCCGAGTTATGGTTATTGTAAACTGCAGTTCCTCTGATTGTGCGACGTTTAATTAAATCCTTCTAGTGGTTTTCAAGGTATACTCCTGACAAGGAAAATTGCAATGGAATGACCGAACACAGTGTGACTCCAATATACCACCGTCCAACTTCGTTTGTCTGCGATATAAATATACATCTCTTTCTTATATATGTATATATGTATAGCTGCCTTTTATATCAGTTTAATACCAATGTTGGTGTACACGTACTTTCATTCCAGGAGCCGTATTCAAAAAGCTTTTTACTGAAAAGTTTCAACACAGAGTTTCGAATTTTTAACAATTGATATTGTCCCTTAATATACCTTGATTTAGCTAAACTCTTTATGTGTGTTTTTCTATTATTTGCGTAATATTAACTTCGGTTTAAAAAATTATATTGAATTAGCATTCATAGTGACTACCCATAAACATGGTCATGCAGTGGCGGTCTAGCTTGGGGATACACGGACCCATGCCTCCCCCTCCAGTAAGCTGGTAAATGAAGTATATTTCAAACTTAAATTGCCACCTTAACAATTAAAACGCTAATATAAATATTAACTGCTGTTGTGTGTTGTTGTTGTTGTTGTTTCTTGTGTGGGTGGGGGGATTGTCCTTTTACTTTGTATTTCAATATAGGCGGAACAAAGAAATAAAAAAAGCCCAAAATGCACCATTTCTAACTAAAACGTTTTGTAAAAAATGGAGGAGTAACCAAAAATAAATCTGCCACCGCTATGAACTACTTGTAAATACATTTCGGTTCCCAGGTATGGGCGTTAGTTGAAAGATAACCCCTAAGTAACGCCTCCTCTAACGTCGAATACTGGAACCTCCGCTGTGTCCATTTAATAAGATGTATAGAAGTATTGTTGAATGAAGGGATGAAAGGCATCAACAATTTTATGTGTCAAAACAAAACCTCAGGGAAATAAAAGTTTTTTTATGCAGAACAACTCGGCCATTTTCCATCGAAAACAACCTTGGATGTATGTCGATACGTCAGTAAAAGAAGTTCGTAAAATTTTAAATAATAGTATTAATAAATTGTAATGTTTTAAAGTGGATTCTGTATAACTCTGATTAAATTGATTTCAAGTGAAGTGTATCATTGCATAAATTTTTAATAAGATGCACAATGAGTGAAGTCATTAAGATTAACTGCTATTAAAATTGAAATTCCTACGAGATCTACTTGCAGCATAGTTAATGTAAAGAATTCTGACATTGTAAACCGCCCATATACATCAGAGGTTGTTTTCGATGGAAAATGGCCGAGGATTTGATGATTGTGTTCCCACCTATAAATAACTGGGTCCGCTACTGCAGTGTACAGTTAGGTTGTAAATCAACGGATTATAAACTTGTTCAAAGAAGCAACATATAGCACCGAAGTGTGTAAACCACGTGATCTCATATATGCTACACCGGAAAGCAACATTTTTCTGAAAATGTGGACTTAAAACAAAGACTTCTTTCTTTTTCTCCATCATTTTAAATGAAAAAGGGCAGTCTATGCCCCTGAAAGAGCTCGGCCTTCAGTTTATAACCGGAGCGGCCGAGAGGGTAGCGTATCGGACTCTGAATCCGAGAGTCCTCGGTTCGATCCCCCTCGACGCTTTGATGATAATAGTACTTGTTAGAACCTAGGACTGTTAAATGCATTCTAACCACAATGTACTTAGCAGATTTTAAAAAGCGTACACACATTCGCCGCTAAAAAGCTCTATATAGCGTATGCTACATGTTCTTGATCGTCAATGATCATTGCGACGTGAAATACAATTTAAAATGTTACCTTTAACGTATATTACAAAGAAACTCAACAACAAAAAACATGAAAATACGCGCTCCAGAAGTATAGTCTTCTACTCCTCCTTTAGCATTAGTGCTTTTTCCATGTTTCAAGTGCAGCACAGCAAGCATATCAACGTTACTCTGGTTAGCGATAGGCTCCCACTTTGCAACCTTAGCCCACATGTCATCCTCCCAGAGTAGGTTATTAAGTGAAACGTTTACCTCAGACTACTTTGTTTTTGCTGGTTCCAGAACAACTTTGATGCTGTCAATCTTGATTAAAGTTGATGTTTAATTTTAATTGAATTTTGATAACATTTGCTTAAAAAGTTTGTTTATTTTAAATATGGTAGTGCCGCTGTTGCTGTGTTTGATTGAGTTTAATAGATAAAGGAAAGCGAACTTTTGAACATTACTTATTTTGTTAATTGAATAATCAGTATTATCCCATGACATGAATAATTGCTGCTGTGTTATTATATACTTTTTTGTTATAATTGTGATTTACTAAGCCAGGAACTAAAACCTCAAAGGTCCGTGGCATAACACAGGCTTGCAGATGCACTGAATTCCAATACTTTCGCCAATGTAGAAAATAGGGTACTGTGTATGTTGTGAAATCAATGTGCATACTAGTATACCGTGAACAGATTGAATCACACCTAGGAAACACCTATCGGGTCCATGTAGTCTGAAAGACGGCATATGGGCTCAGGTATGGATGTAGGGCAAAAGACATTCAATTATATTTATTACTCGTCTTGAAAAGCATGTAAAAGCTTTTACTACGATATCTATCCCACTGTGGGCCGATGTCGTGCTGATAGCATTACAAAGAAGATCACTTTGAACCCGCTATTGCTGTCTTACACTTCTGTTGTCTGTCGCTTGTTGAACTAAAATTACCTTTCTAATATAAAAAGTTGTCAGTGTAACTTGTGAAATGTATTACGTACATGTAAATAGTTAAACTCCTTCGTCTCGAGTTGAGCTGTCCATTGGGAAAGGTCTGCTTACTTTATTATATTGTGCCACTTTAAATAACTTTTGCACAATAGTTCATAATTTCAGAAACTAAAATTTTGACGATTTTGGCTTGGTATTAATGAGTGTAATGTAATCGCCTTATGATTACATAATCGCCCTTGGTTATAAAATAATCATTTGATGTCATTTACACATCATTTTAGAGGTTAAATATACAGAATTTAGTCATTATTCACAAATAATATGTTAAGGTATTAGCCATGTAATACAACTCGGGAAACATCGGGTAACATCGACATATATCGCCACTCGCCGTAACAGATCGCGACGAACATCGCGCGTATTCGGCCTGTACCGGATGTTGCTATTTTTAGAAACAGAAGGTATTTCCCGGCTATTCATAGGTCAATAATGGAATTTCTACATCGTAGGATTTGGAAACATTGTGATGTTTTTCTCATGAATATACGTTTAAAATAAATAAACATTAAAAGTACACGCTGACAGTTGATTACGATACATCTAACAATTTGAGTCATTACAGTAAAACATGGATTATAAGTGAAATATACGCGTAAGAGAAGATTTCTCTCGAAAAAACGAACTGTCAACAATCGACATGGAACTGGGATATTCAGATATTCGTATCAAAGGGCTCTGAATGTAAGTATCCTTGAGCAGTTTTGTACGTTGATGTGTTCAAAAACGTTTGTTTTTTAATTTATCTTTGGAATTCTTAAATCATTTTTATTAGCTAAATGTTTAGACAGCATGTTCATATTTTACATGTACTTATGTACATGTTACATATTTTTATATGTTCTTATGTACATAACTTATGTTTAAGATATGATATGAGTATGTAATCTTTAAATTGATTGTTTTATCTTAGAAAAATATTAGACTTAAAATTTTGTTTAAAACTGATGTGTTTTGGTACGTGACCTATTTCTAACTTACCATAATACATGTACATGCCCGTTTTTTGTTTACAAAATGCATAATTTCAAAATTAACCTGTGAAAAAAAGATGTATATGGATTGGGGCTTGAAGCCGCATCTGCTAGGACACTATTGACATTCATTGGCTTGGTGTAGGTCTCGTTAAAACCCCATACTGTTGTGAATCATTATCAACCATATGCACAACAACTACACATTTGTGCCTACCAACCCTTACTCTTGGCTAAAACAGATATTAGTGCAGAATGTATAATACTTGTGCATTTGTATTTTACGGTGGTAGTTTCTGCTAGTTGATAATCAGAAGTCTAATTTCTTTCAGGCAGGAAAATGACTGACTATTACTTAGTCAACAACACTGGGTTATGAAGAATTCCAGCCTGCATTAAATACTATGTTGGATCCTTGAGAGCGGATTTGACAGCCATGTCCATCCTCAAGGCAGTCGCATCTGATCGAGATAATGTGAGTATTTCATATATGGTTTTTGTTTTTATAAACACACTGTATTCAATAATCAAGTGGTGGTGGTGGTGGTGGTGGTGGTAATGGTGGTGGTAATGGTGGTCATGTGATGGTGGTGGTGGTGGTGATGATGATGATGATGGTGATGATGGTGGTGATGATGATGATGATGATGATGATGATGATGATGAATTTTATTGATAAATTTAATAATTTTCTTTATATATATACATGTATGTATCAGCTTGTTTTTGTTTTTTCAAAATAATGTCAAGAAATATTAAACTGTTTATATTTTATTTTGTATATGTATGGCAGTATAATTATATATACTAATTAGTTAGAAAGGCTTTAAAGTACAACTTTTTTCCTTTACAGCACTAAACATTCTTGATGGGTAAAGTACCTGAAGGTGCATGAAAACCAAATCAGCATTGACTCAGCATTGAGTAGTTATCATCTGTGCACACACTACAAGTACAAAGCATGGGAACAGAGCAAACTTCAACTGTTGAAGAGTGAAGAATTATTGTGAAAAAAACTAATTGTTAGAATACCAATGACAAAATAAAACAGATAGACATCAAATTACCCACAGAGATTGTTTACATGTTATAATATTAAAAAACAACAACATTAGTTGAGAACTTTCACTCTGATATTTTTGGAGGGGCGAGCCCACTTAGTGTTCTTGTTTCTTCACATATTTTAGTTTAAAAGTACACTCATTTGTTTTAAACTCTGTATTCTGAGTTAGTATCATAAGTAAAATTCATTTATTTGAAAGAGTACATTTTATGAATAAGTCCAATTAAGCTTTATAAATTTTTACAAGAAAAAGGTTGATTTTTAAGCATTTTATTAGCTATAAAAATGTATGGTAACATGACATTATGTATATTTTCTTCAAAACCGGACGGTAAACTTTCATAAATTGTCTTTTAAATTGTTCAATAGACATCATAGATAATATCTAAAATGATTTCAGCAGCTTGCCTTATAGTTAACTATTTTTTATGAATTTTATAAAACTGCTATATATTTTCAAACATCGAAAAACTGCTCTTTTCCTAAGAATCATAAGATCAATCAAAATGGGTTTTTTCCATGTGTATCAATAATGTGTTCGTTTGAACTTTAGTTTTCTGTTAACTGAAGTTTATTTTACCAGAAACTGTTGTGTTTATTTCATAATCTCTGATAATGCGAAAAAAAATCAAATATAGGCAAAATATTTACTTGTCGCTCTTTGTAGCCCTTGGAGTTTGGGGGTGGGTGTAATGAAACATAAATAACTTTTTTAATTCACGGTAAAAAATCTTCAAAATTTGGATAAAAGTCCCATAGTGTACCGTGATTATAACTATGTTGTCGGTTAAAGCTTTTAAAAAAGTGTGTATTACGCGGCTAATACCTTAAGTACACTTGTTTAAAGGCATATTGATTTACTTAACGATAAATCTAGGTTTTATTTCTTTAAAGGTATTGTTAACATTTATAGTAGAAATGGGCAGTCACAGACCGACTTTTGTAACAGTATACAGATACGGTATTTACACTTGAAATTAGAATGACTACTTATGTTTTCGTCATTAAAGATTTAAATCGCATTAAAAGATATTCAGTTTGTTTTTCAGTTTGATATGATATTTAGATAAAACTAGATTGCATACAGTCAGTACCCGTGTTGGTATTAAAATCCGTCCCTATACACTCGACGTGTCTATTCTCAATAAAGCTTACTCAATGGGTGTTAAAATGCTATAGGACTTGTGCTTTTGCGAAGTCCTGAGAGACAAAATTTCAATTTCAAAGTTTTATACAATTAGCTTTAATATAGTCTCATTGAGAATAAGATTTATTGTTAGGAAACTAGGCAACGAACTCAGCAATTACAGAATTTCCTCAAAACAAACCAAGAATTGTCCATGTGAGCTAGTAGGAGGCCGATAATACAAATACGATTACGAATAATGCGCAAAATCTTCCAAAGATGCATGCGTTTTAAGCGATGTAATACATTAGTAAGTAAGATTCAATACGTTGTATACAACGATATCAAATGTATGTTGATTTTTACCAAAACAAAAATTCTCGCAATTGTATCATGTGGTGCACGATGAAACGGGAACTATATTTTAACATCTACAACCATTAGTATAGAACTTGGTTAAGTTGTCCACAGGATGCATAAATTCGGTTAATTCCGTTTAATTCTTTGATTTAGTTTCAGATAGTCAAAATGTTACTCTTACACCTCAAACGCCTGAATAATTTGCGCCGTTTATAGACAATGTTTGGCAGAAATCTGACATAATGGCAAAAACCAAATCAAACTGTGGGATAATGTCTTATGAGATAATGTTAATTTGAGTTTTCTCATTTAGATATCCACCGGTTCAGGATTTTAGGCGGTGAGCGATTGATCTGTACGGTTGATAATAATACAATAACAATAAAGGGACAAGCCCAAAAGTCGAAACTTCAAATATAATCCTGTTTAGGGACACAAACGGCAATGAAGTATATACACAAAGATATTTATATCACTATAGCAGAACGTTTTTCACTTGACTGCGACTTGAGATCGCGTAGTAATTTCAATTTAGTATTTAAATTGAGTACTTAACTGTCATGAATCTTTATGAAGTATGCAATAAGACACTTCACTGACAATCAATTTAACCTGTTTAATAGTAATTACATGCTAAAGGACAACAATTCTTTATTATTATTGTTATTATTATTATTTTTATTATTATTATTATTATTATTATTATTATTATTATTATTATTATTATTATTATTATTATTATTATTATTATTTATAATTATTATTATTATTATTATTATTATTATTATTATTATTATTACTTTTATTTTATAATTAGTAGTATTATTATTATTAGTAGTAGTAATAATATTAATAATACTTCTGCTTATGCGCCGGCATATATTCGAGGTTGTTTTCGATGGAAAATAACCGAGTTCGGGCTGGGTATCCAGATCCAAGTATTGCCTGATCCAGTTTAAAATAGAGCTATTCCTTAGTTGCAGTGTGTCGAACGGTCTAACTTGTCAGGAATCTGAGATACTCGCAAAATTTTTTTTTGCGCGGAACGAATCAAACTCAAGGCAGAGTTACTTCCATAAAAGTACAGTAATCGCGATCGGCATGCAACTTGCGTGACCATATATCTGAATCTGAATGATAATATCATATTGTTAAATACTGTGAATTATCTTTTTATCTATTGTTTTTCAATCTCAATGTACCTTAAATAATTGAAACTTGATAATAAAAACTATCCAAAGAAGAGGAGACTAAGAATAAAACAATTTAAAAGAGTTTATAAAGCTGGAAACTAGCAATACTCGTTCATGGTAGCAGACCAATTTTGCTGTCAACTACGAGCTTGTCTATAACAATACTATCGACTGATTGCTTCTGCAGTGTTATTAAACTTCGCCTCAAAGTTTTCTCCGACCGTTTGTATAACAAACGAGTGCTCTCCACAATCCTTGTTGGAATTATGAAAATCTTTGAATATAGATGAACAGTATCTGGGGTCTAAAGATTAGATTAAACTATTGAGTCCCAATGGAATATCGTTTTTCCACTTGTGTTTGTTTAATCACTTTTTTGTTATTTTTAAAAAAAATCTTGACATTATTATGCACATTTACTATGACTTTTAATTGAGAAAACTAAACAGAAATATACAAAAGCATTTGTAAAATATAAACAACTGAAGGCACGAAATCCTTTAGAACAAAATGTACAGATATACCATATTATACATATGTTGATACGTTTTGTTGGTAAACTAAGAAATTTCTAATCGTCTGCATGAGAAAAAAACTCAAGTTTTTTTCCTTCATGTTACATTTCCGTCTTAGATATTGCTTGATTAAATCATAAAAATGTCCAAACCGAAAAAAGAAATCTGTATCATACACACTGCGTTTACTGATTCCGTATCACACGTTAGTCGAAAAACTTCTCCCGCATAACTACGTGAGATAGTTTGATATAGGATCATTGTCGTCGGTTTGAAACGATTAAAGGAAAGAAAAATATTTGAAATTTTTATTCTTAAACCGCTTTTAAAGAATAAAATAAGAACTCAAATTTGTCATTTTTTGTTAGAAAGACGTTAAAAATAAGAAAAAAATACTGTTTCCTACACCGGATTTGGTCTATCGTCACATACCCCCGATACACTAAGGCTTTGATCTGTACCGTGGGCGATTGGCTAAGAAAATCTCGTCATCATCGTTACAATAAATGATGTATTTTCATTTGTTCCGTAATGTACCAAACGAACATATGGACATACACTTTAAAAATATTCTGCCAAACGTTGAAACTTAATAAATTCCGCAAGATAATTACATTTTTTTTTAAAACAGCTTCGTAAATTACTCGCCTATGGAGACAAGTGACAGCATAGGATTAATGAAATATATTAAATGTAATATTCGATTTCATTGCAAGAAGGTCGGTCTCCATGTCTCATGCATATTCATAAAGACAAGATTTTGTCAGACAACTTTACCACGGTAAATATATGAAGTGTTATTTTGTTAGGATATGAAGTGTTATTTTGTTAGGATATGCATAAATATGCATCAATATAAAGTATGCAAATTGGGGACGCGATGGTAACACGCTCGCACATAAATTGGTGTCCTTATCAACTGTATTGTTGGTTTTAGACTATACACACACGTGATACAGATTATTACGAGCATGAACATCCTGAGATATAGTCATGAACTTTAGCTTCTTAATCAAACTAATGCAATCTGGAATCATTCTAAGAATCATTTTTACATAACAAACATGGTTCATAACTGATAGCACATATAACTGGTACGATTGGTTGTTTTTGAAGCACGTTTCGTACAATAGCTTCGTATCTGTTTCGAAAGTAAGAGCTTTACATGGCGGTTTTGTCACAAGTAAAACTTTTGATTTGATCCATGACATTCACTTAATATTGTGTCACTTGTTCGTTTGTAAGATGGAACCACAGGCATGGGATTTTAAAACTAAATTCTCAATAAAAACATTTGTAAAATTACGATTAAAAAAATATTGATTTTTTTCATCAATACACACGTCTTTATATTTTTGGAATCGTATTTATTTATTTGGGAATTCAACGATTTTTTGTATGATGAGATAAAAGAAACTTGCCAATGGATGAAACCATTATCATAATGAATACAAAAAGATACATTTAGCACAATATATTTTATTCGTTTTAGTAGAAGAGTCTAGTAAAACAGCCATATATAAAACTATTTCTTTATGACATAATATCTATCTTAGCTTTGTATGCACAGCTAATGAAATGTAAAATGAGCATGAAATGAAACACTTTTCTCACAAAACACGTAATATATACAATTGTAAATATACGACATAGATCAACAATATTCAAAATAATAAACTGTAATGTAAAATATACATACTATCTAACTAGACGATTCAAAAATCGGGAGCGAAAGCTGAAAAGTTCCATGTAACATTACATTTAGGTAGTCTTGACTATAATGACTGTAGTGCCATTTCGTGTATGCTCACTGATAGCTATTCATAAACATGACTTAATCTCTCATAACAAAATAACCACAAGATAATTATAATGGCTGCCAGAACTAACTGCAATCTTTTAAAACTATCTGTACACTGGTGATTAATTTGCATTCATAAAAAGAGGTTTGCACCTGCTTATAAATCGGTTTTGTTATATTCTTCCAGTGTATATCATAGCATTACATAACATTTGTGGTATTTAAATGGGTATTTGGATTGAAAATAAAATGTATACTAATTGTATAACCAGAGTGTAAACAATATTTACACGAAAATGTTCAATTTTAAAACCCAGCGGTCTTAGACTCGAAGGAATCCTTATTAGCGAAGAAGAGCATAGGAAAAATTCAGTAGGAACCGTTTCGCCTTCATCCGTACAATTGCTCTATTCAGTGTCTATTTCTGTCCATACAACAGTAGATGGTAGAAGTCAGCAGGGCGCTGGCCGCAGCACCTACTGCCGTCCAAAATGACCACCCGAAACGGCCGCTAGACATTAGCTCCATCTGGAAGTCGATGCCCCATTCATTCTTCGCATTGATCCCGAAAACCACGATGGCTACCGCTATAGACACAGCTGAAAGGAAACGAAATGCATTTATTTGTGATTTCTTAGTTTTTATCAAAATGATCTTGTAAAGATAACGTGTGCTTTTAGCTGGCTGGAAATCCTCTCTGAGTTTGCCTCTGACCACTATAGGACCAAACTTTATTTTATTTTAGCGTGCTTAATCAGAATTTCTGGAACTTTTAGTAGGCGTATACGATGTTAACAGTACTCTGAACAGACACAACGTTTTGTACGGTTTTCTTATTTATCTACAGAAAATGACTCGGGGCAGAAAAAAATAATTATGGGGCCCCAGAAAAATGCAAGAAGCCTTTTTTAACATGTTTTGCTATTCAAATGACAAGTTGCACATTCTACGGCATGAACCAAAGAATGGCTATTCCAGTAACACTCTTCGCGGGATATAGGTTGTATTAGATGTCTAAGGTAGTGCATTAATTAATTAAGTGTTTCCTTAACGAAGATATACAGTAAACAATCAATTTAAGCATTGTAAACGTCGATGATTGACATGTAGTTCTTACTGGCCCCGCTACCCAAGTAGTAAAAATCATACATGCACATAAAATGAGAGCTGTATAGCTTCAATTAAAAGGTGTTGGGACGAAGTAATTATTTAGTACAATGTTGCTAAGAGTAACGTTCAATAACTATAGTGCAAACGGTGAATAACGCTTCAATTTTTCAGCACTCTACATAAACCACTGTTAAGCTCTGCCTGCTGGTTACCGTTGCGATATGGAAGTTTGCCTTTTTTTTAACTTGCAGTTACATTCCAACATTTACCTAGACTCACGTTTGGTCATAACAGACTTTTCGTTTCTTTTTTTCTCATGTAACATCTGGTTGATATTATGTGTAATATCCAACATATACAATCCTGTTGATATGTACCTAGCTCCGACGACACATAATGTAATCTTACAGACGCAGACGACTTAAATTTAATCACTCTGTATGGACGGATATGGAGTTAAATACAGAGACATCGAAGTAACGGTTTTAGAAACCGTGGTGCAATTATGATAAAATGATAACTACAGGAACAACTAATACAGCATGAATACAACCTGATGACCCACGCATGTATTTATATAATCCACGTACATGTATGCGCAAATAGACGAATTGTGCTTCATATTTTCATTTACATTTTAAGACTGACAACCGTTAGGATTTGTCATAATCTTGTCCTCTTCGTCCACGAAGTCATTCGACGCAGCTCTCTGACTATATTCAGCAAAAGAAATGTGCTTTTTGCGTTGTAAGCTAAATAGTTGTTTTTTGTCTTTTGTCGATTTTATACAGGCCATATTATAAGACTTGTGTATTCTAGTAATGAAGATATTGAACTTCAGGTTACTTCAATACAAATGTGTTTGATTTCTTGTTTACTATATCGTAGGTACCCACCAATCTAATATTTGTTTTCTTATTGCCGATTCGAACAGGTCGTAAATTATATGTACTTTTGCTTTGAGCTTCCGATATCAAGACTGTCAATTATACCTCAGACAAGTTTTGGTTACTTAAACCCTCAGACAAACTACAACATATTCCCAGTATTACATTATTACAGTAATTAAGAAGCTGATGCAACTAAATTACCTTGAGACAAACTGCACAGGTGCACAATTTGATAGTCCTTGTATTGGTTAAGAAACAAGTGCACAAAAAATATGATGGAATTACTTTAAGATGCTTACAATTCTAGGAAGGAAAAACGCATTAGGAACAAAAGAGGTAACTGTAAAATAAATGCGTCTGAGCTGTTGATTGGTTTCAAAAAAACTTTCATCACGTGCAAGGAACATTTGTGCAACACAAATGTATATGTACAATAGACACAATGTGAATGAAAATAATTATTTGTTTTCAAAGATAGTAAATTCATGGCACTGACAAATGCACATTTCAAATCCTCTCTAGTGCAAACCTCGATAAGAAAACCCATAGTAAAAACCCTTATACTTGCTGTTAGATAAAACGCTGCCTTGAATTTTGGCAGCGTACTAAGCAGGTTTGGTTTACTTTACTTTCAGTGTACATATCTTTCCTCATTTATTTTATTACACTATCATAAAACGACAAATAATGCCAATACTGAACTATACATAGTCAGATGACATTTGGAAAAGAAAAGCATTTGCATACTTATCCAGAATCGTTCAATAGCAATTACAAAAATTTCGTTATGACTCCTTAGATAACTCACATGCGATGATGAGGAATCCACAGATTGGATGGTGAGGGTTACAGCTGTGGCACGTACAACAGAGGGAAAGGGTGGCGACCAGGAGAGCAATAAGTCCAAGGGCCAGTGCCACTGACATCAAGCCCTGCGTCGCTTTGAACCATGCTGAAAATCGAAATATTTTAGGTTTGTTATAATATATAAATTTATAGCTGAATCACGCTTTACACAGGGATATGGTAGCCACCAGGAGAACGAGGAGCCCTAGGGTAAGGGCCACTGACAACAAGCCCTGCGTCGTCTCTTATCATGCTGAAATGATATGCAAACGAATGGGTATGGCGATGGCGATGGTTATGCAAGAAGCAATGTCAACACAAGGAGAAATATTAAACATATATGGACTATTGCACGGGCATACAACTCATGTTGATTTGTGTTGAAAAAAGGAAAATTAAACAGCACAAATCTGGTATCAGATATATCCAAGAAGTATATCTGCATGCAGAATAATTTGAGAACTTAAACAATCTACAATGTGGAGATGGTCAATGTTTATTTGTTTGCTATTTATTAAATAAAAACGAAGACAGTGGTTTAACGGAAAATACTACCTTGTTATGATATTTACTTTTATATTGATAGGGTAAATCTTGCTTAAACCCGAAAATTAGTTTTGAATAAAACCAGAAGTATCATGAAACGGCGGATGTATGTTCATATGATTGTAAATAAATTTAAAGTAACACTACAAGCAACGTGACGAGCTGTGCAGATTTGGCAAAATCACTGTCCATCTAGTTCACTTCCCCAAAGCAAGACTTAAGGTACCAATGTAAGCTGGCAAATGAGACTAATATGAACAGAAGGTCTACTGCCAGTTCTATTTTCGATATAACGGAAATAACAAAAATACATAGGAATTTAATTAAGCACATTTAAATACAAGTGCAAATAAATCAATGACATGTTTGTTTGTTTTTAGTTTATTATCTTCTGCATCATGTTGTCTCTTCCTAATGTGACAGGAGTCGGCATAAGTTAAATAGCTTTGGAACGGATCAAGTTTTGATAGTAAAAGTGATATGATCGTTAAAAATTAAACAATAGTACATCAGTCACATATTATGCATATATTAAGTAGTAAACAATTGGCAGAAATATATTTATAGAAACTTCTATGTAGTACTTATAGCACGGAGTATAAATGTTATGTCAACACGATGGTAAACACTTCGATAATAAAAAGCGTGCATTGATTGGTTTCGTCAAAAGCCAAGGTTTAAACGCTGAGTTATTCTAGATCAAATAATATTACTTTAGGATTATTTGTAAAATGATATCGTTTAAAGTGACACTCTTATTAAAAATCAATGCATACACATGTATAAAAACATCTTTTTTTACTGATATATCTTAAACTACTTACTAAGTAAAGCATTTATGGAAAATATTAATTACTGATAACAAGATTGTAACCGTTTATTTGATAGTAGAAAGCGCACAACTATCAAATGACTGGTGAATGCTTAAAGATTTACTGTTGTCTACTATAGTCTCATAAGATATAAATACCGTGTTTTATGCTAATTTCTTTCAAATAAATAAATAATAAAATAATAATTTTGGTTATCTTATTTGGGAATAAGAGTGCATCTTTAAACTTCTAGAGAGCGTTGTAAGTGTTGCAATTATAATTCCAAGTCTGCCATTTTATACATCGTTTTGTTTTGTTATATGCATAGGTTCTTCCTCGTTTTGTTTTGTTATATGCATAGGTTGTTCCGTATAGAGTTCAAAGCAACGTGCGAAAGTCGGAAACCAACGCAGAAACGTTTTATTCATCGGTATATAAAATAGCACATTATTTTTACAAAGTCGGCTACAAACTAATATTACAGTCAAATCGAATTATAAGATCCAAAGCGGTAACACGGTGTTTATTCCCGTTTAAGATGTTTTCTGTGAAATCTGCTCAAGCTCTCTTTAGTCAGTGCGTATGGTCTCTTCTTTCTGTTCTAAGCACTAAAATGTTTTTTTTTTTTTTTTTTTTTTTTTTTTTTTTTTTTTTTTTTTTTGCAATAACAAAACTCACAAGGCTTGAAAACTAATCGTTTAGCTTAAAATAATCATCAATGTTAAGTGATTTATCTTAAAGAAGCGCCTTTAAGCATGATCCTTTCTCGTAAATAGTCAACAAGTGTCTCTTGTTACTCCCTTAGGATCTGACAATGTTATCAGATTTATATTGTCAAAAACGGATGATATGAATTGTTAAATAAGGTCTTTTTAAGGTATATTCATGTTTTGCAAGATACTGTTAAACAGTGATTAAGTAGAAACAACAACTAATAAATAAACTTTTTCTTCAGTATGAAAAAATGGTGTTTCTTTGAAAACATACAAAAAACAAAACCTAGATTGTCAGTGATTTTGTATACAATATCGGAAAGGAATATGTATAAAACTTGTTCCTCAAACCACCCTTCACACATTCCCGCAATTTTGAGGAGGGATGTACGGTCAAATTTGAACCCCTCTAAATGTCAACTCCTGGATCCGCCCATCAATTTTTATGTTCATTTGTATATCCAAGTACACGGAAAGGCACCGCCACAATTCACTAACCTATGCGCACTGTAAAACTGCAAGGAAATAGTGAGGCCAAGGACAAATATCAAGAAATAACTGTGTCAGACATATTGCAGATGGTTCTAATTCTGCATCCGAGCATCATATGTATGCTGGCAAAAGTGCAACAAGGTAACTTTATTATGCAAATCGAACTGTATCGCCTGTACTCTATCGCATGATAATCCGATATTTATTTTTCAATAAAACTGTTCATGTAACCAAACAAACTGTGGTGCCAGATTGTGCGCGTTTTTGTTTATCGTTCATTTTTAAGCAAAAATAAATAAAAGAAGCGTTAAAGATATTACAAAAAAAAGCACTCTCCTCAAGGTAAATAAATACTATATTTTCATATAAACAAACCTCTTACTTATCTTATAATCCAAATGTTTATAGATTTGATGTTTTGATAAGGATTGTATCTTGAAGCTTCTCTACTTTCACTTTACCTTAATTAAAATAAATCCATTCCAATTGTTTACACAATTCTGCGACTATCCGCCTTAACCTGGGATTAAAGAAGACTGACTGCACTTGGGGGGGGGGGGGGGGTATTATTGACAGAAAACAAAAAAAGAGCGATGATTTTTCCAAAGAAGCTCATTTTGACGCTATAGACATGTAATCAAACTGTGTATCTTTAAATTACTTTCATGTTTGAAAGTCGATGTAGATTCAAAACATCTTTCATAATACTGAGTATATGTTTGTTTTATCATAATATGAGCTTTTATCTCACATTGTAGGATAATTTCTAGCGATGCCAAACTGGCTTTAACGACAAATTTGGATAACATTATAGGTTCTTATCGTTTTCAGTACAAAACCAACACTTTCAAAATGAAGAACAACTGTCAAAGTTAAAAAAAAAATAGAAAACGACACCAAAATATTACATTATGTTTGACTGAAACGGTTAATTGTAAGAGATGGTAGATACTAAAAGTAACGCCCAATCCGCTACACCACCTGGCATCGGTTTGAGCGGTATTCTTTGTTAAGAGAATCACAACATTAACTTATAAACATAACATAATTAAAAACGTACAACATCCAAAGTAATGCTCTACCTGGAAACTCTCTGCTAATCCTCTCATCTTTAAAAATCCAAGTACACATGTCCTCCTCACAATTCGCTAACAAACCTTTGTGCACCGGTTTCATGATATAATCACCATCATCCACTACCCAATATGGCGTCACAAAACTGATAAACATGGTCGCCACGGTAATAACAAGACATATAAATCCAAGGTTTTCCAAAAGTGACATTACGTCACGAGTTGTTCGTCACTGCAAATGTCATGAGACATAACACCGATTTATCCTAAATCCAATGCAGTTCTCAGAACGATTTTTTGTTATATTATCATAAAAAAATAATGAAAAAATGTACCAAATCACTTTTCTTGTACATTTTGAAAGGATACCAGACTCAACAATGTGTACTTTAATATTAGCACATTACCCTTATATATTTACAATCTAGTCAACACTCCTATAACTCTCCCAGGAGAATATAACTGTTAGCAAAGAAGATTTTTAGACAATAAACAATTAAATCCATGGGTTTGAAATGTAATAGAAACATCAGGATATTGTTTCAACTTCCATGTCCCTTGCCGAAGGGAAATGAGTAATATCTATCGAAAAGCGAACCTGGCATTTGCAACACATGATGATCGAATAGTTCAAACCTTGCACAATTATTGTTGCCATGAGAGAAAGCATACAGTTTAAATAGGAGAACACTCCAGAGGTAGTTTTTATCATTTTGCAAATCTGCGAGAAATTCTTGCGAATCTACCTGTTCTAGAATGTAGGGTGAACGAACATTATTCTAGAGAAAGAGGGCCAAAACAAACTTGTTGTTTGATTGTTGAACTGCTAGTCGTGTTTTAAGCTGTCATATGTCAGGAAGCTTGTTGTTAAGTTTTAAGCAAACATTATGACACATATTAAAAATATTGTCCAAAAAACTATGCAAGGGAGTATAAGATAAAACATATACAAACATAAAATACGTCAGCTTATTTCAGACGAACATGCATTGCTAGAAAAAGTTTGACAACATTGAAAACAATTAAAAGTTTAGTATAAAAAATATGTGATCTTTTTAATCATTGAATATTAAAGCGAAGTGATTCCTGCAAATAGGAAACTGCTTAAGCCGGTAACGTGGGACATTTCTTATTTTCTTCTGTTAATACCATTACTAGCATTGATCAAACCGACACTGCTGTCTTGAGTTATACTAATCGGAACACCTCGGACGTCTCCGCCATACAACGAGCCTGGTCTGTATTGCGGTGCATTCATAAAAGTAGTTCGTAAAGTTTCATAACAATATTTATTAGTCGTAGTATTTAAATGTGTAATTGTTATCACATTGGTTCCCAATAAAGTGTATTTTTGCACAAATCATTAAGAATTCTAAGAGTATAATCCTTAGCTGCTAAATTAAAATAACAATGCAATATTTTGCAGCGTAGTTAAATGTAAAGAGTTCTGAAGTGCTCAGACTGGAAAATATAATTCTTGTTGTGTATGTTTGTGCATCCGAAAGGTTTTTCTCCCAGAAATATTATCTAAGTAGTCTAAAACACTACCTGACTCAACACAGTGTTTGCCTGGCCTTACAAAACAGTTTAAGGCACTGTTAATGATTTTCGCAGCTGGTGCTGATTGAGGGTTCAAGGTCTACTTTACAAATTTCATGGTATGGCTGCATTGTACAAATCGTATCTCTCATACATCTCCAATAGCCGTACAGTTTGTGTCGGTTATCTCAGCATGTTTTACTATGTTGTATGTATCAGATTGCAGTTTTCTTTGGTCTGATGAACCTAGATTCACTACAAATTTAGTGTCTGCTATTTACTCGTAAATTGACTCAATTTCATACCCTATTTAATTCTCAATTTAACCAAAGTAATTATGTTTGAATAAATGAAAACACAACGGACTTACCAAATACAATACAATACATTTGTTCGACAAATCAATCGTTCGAACGTACGCCATGTTCTATAGTGGATGACGTTGAGTGGTAAAAATCGGCTGTAACTGGTGCATATGCGCGTTTATACAATTAATATACAAACACGTTCTGCCAAAAATGCGTAATTATGAGATTGTGAGATATTTTAACACGTATGATATAAACAGTGTAGATCCTTATTACAAAAAAGGTACCATTCCTTAAAGAGTCGAGACCTGAAATCAATGTTACAGAACCTGTTGAACGTAATATTTAACCATATCGTGAGCACATACACTCAAATTACCTGGAAGCACATTTCCAATCCTTCCGTCATTGTAAATCACTGTACATGTGTCTTTTTCACATGTGGCAAGAAGGCCGATATGGACATGACCTTTTGTCAGGTCACCGTCAGAAACCACCCAGTACGGGGTCACAAAGCTGATAAATATCGCTGCATCAGTTATAACCAGTAATATAAACGCTACATTTTCTAAATATGACTTCATATTTCGTATTGCACGCTGTTCACGTAATGCTTCACGTTTCTGACACTAGTTGTTAAGCTTGTTAGTCAAAAAGCTTATGAATATCGCTGTGTAAGTTAAAACGAGTTATATGCATCGTGCATTGCCCACACATGATGTCAAATTTCATACTCCGCAGGAGGTACTCGATGAACAATTTTTCTTATGACAGTTTCTTACATCTTGTTATATTGAAGATTTTCCGTTTTGTTTATTTAATAGATTCTAGGACGTATTTTTAAGTACTTACTAAACAAATCCCACAATTGTATAAGAATTGTTAAAACTATAATTTTGTCTAATTTTGAAGTTCACCAAATTGTTGGATATATATATATCCAATATTTACTATATACCAATTAGATTATTAAAAAAAACATTTTCAAGTTTGTATACACTCGATCCTTTTCGAAT
The DNA here is from genome assembly GCF_026914265.1 of Mya arenaria. NCBI lineage: Eukaryota > Metazoa > Mollusca > Bivalvia > Myida > Myidae > Mya > Mya arenaria. The sequence continues at coordinate 36,328,658 of NC_069131.1, forward strand.
ACATATAACACCACCTTCAATTATTTAATAAAATAAACATCCGTCAAAACAAATATAATTCATAATATGATAGTTTTATAATTGTTCTATAATTGTTCTTCTCACATTTCTCCGATTTACCTTCTGTCGTATGATTTTTTCCACACCTTTGAATTGATTCCTTGTTTTAACGCTTAAATATAGCGATACAGTAAAACCAATAACGTGCAGTAAAACAAGAACATCTGCTTGTAAGTCCGATACCAATTCCATTGCTTCAGGCTTACATAGAAACCTTCCTGAGAAGCAAGTGACGTCTCGAGTGCCGGTAATTGTAGGCTTTCTTAAATCTATACATATTTTATTAAGCGTGCAAAGTGTTTTAAATACATATTGAAATTCCGATTCCAATAAACACAGCAACGACTTGTTAGTTATAACTGTACCCTAGTTCTTTTCCTTTGCATGAAACTTTGATTTTTAAAAGTGAAAGCTTGATTTTCAACCTATTCAATTAAAGTCTTAACATTTCTTTTTTTTTAAAAATGTAATATGAAATGAGACAATGTGTAACTTTGAATAAAATTTGAATACAAAACAACTTTGCTACCTCTTAAAACGATGCAAAACCCTAAGTAATTTGTGCTACTTTTCTGTCTAAGAAATTATACTGGTCTGGAGACGGTTTCGTTGCTATGGAGAACTACAACGAAACGACCAGGATTCATTGCAACATAATCAAAACAACATCGCCTTAATTCTTGTAACTAGAAAGTAAAATGGGGACAAAAGGCCTTCTGTGTATCGCTTTCATCCGCCCCTCAATTTCTCCACTATTCCCTTATTCTTGCATACTGAAAATTTAATTTTTAGTGCAATATTGACGGCGTAGATGTAGTTGTTAGATATTCCAATAAATTGCGCCAAATTCATGACACACCGTAGTTTGGAGCGAACGTCAAATAGTTCCCGATTGACGTTCGCCATTTTGAGGATAAAATTCAATTTAGCATTATATTTTTGTGTTCATGTATACTGTTATGACTTTTCTTAACCGTTTATATTTACTTTAGTATCATTCTCCATTCAAATATTATTCTGTAAGTTGTCTTACCCGGGGTGGGTAACAACTCGGAAACGCATATCCGTTAGTAAGAAATGGAAATGTGTAACAACTATTGGCACAGATGCAAGGGAGAATAACAGTAGACGTTCTGATTGTGTGAACTGCCTCAGTTATTTTTCCCAAGAAAACACTGACTTCTTATTATAACCATACGTTTATATAACACGCTTGCAGCCAAATTAATGTCATTGAATACCATAAACATATATTAACTATAGAACTGAGCTGTTGTTTTGGTAATGTTTATAATACAACAATATAAATGTGGAAAGCGTTCGATTCCTAATTATTCGGGTCTACGTATTTGTCTTTCTTTTCAACGCAGTCTTAGTAATAATAATAATAATAATAATAATAATAATAATAATAATAATAATAATAATAGTAAGGGTTATAAAGGTTGGGTATTTGTGAATTGATTACCCCATAAGTGATAATGCTCTGACGAGATGAGGTTAAATATAAGTACACTCCCTTTCCCGACAGCAAGCCATTGGAACTCCTCTTTCCATCAAAAGTTGCTTAATGACAATGATAATCTTATGTTATGCACTCCTTAGTATTTTAGTGTCGCTTGTGTTAAAATATGTTGATGTGTTTGCCGTTAAACTAATTGTATTGCTGCAGAGTTTCATTTAATATTTTCTTCTGTTATGCATTTCATATTCAGGATTTTTTTAATTCAGAAAATGCAATTCTTCACATTAAAAACAGAGCATAACTTAATTTGACATATACCAACAAAATACAATGACACAAATTACTGCGCTTGTCATCCAGTAATTTGGCTCGGATTCTACCCTTAGTCGAAGCCACTAAGGATTACAGTCAGTTATGTGGAGAAATATGTTCATAGAGTAATTTGGTTGCGAATATACCCTTGGTGGAAGTGACTGAGGCAAATTGTCTGTTATGAGGACAAATACATTTAAATGCTGCTTAAAATGTAAGGGGATTTCTATCTTGAGGCAGTGACAATGATATCGCATCAAGTGGAAAGATAATGTTTATTTTACATGGCAGTTATAAACCAGTAACATTGATTCTGTCGAGTATTTATAACGTAAAACTTATGACTGTACTATTTTAAGACCAACTTTGAATATGTATTTAAACGTAAAGATGTAGTTCTCTTAATTTAGGACCGAATATTCATTAGCTAATCTGAATGTCGAACCTTGTCTTAAGAAAATCCCACTGTAGCTGACCTGCAAACCCTTGATTAACGCGTATTCCATTTCTGAGTAGGTCTCACTGTTACAATAGTATAGTCTTTTCCAGTAAAATGGACTCAACGATATATTGTTCAGTCGTATTACCATTCGATGGGCTACAAGCATATCTTGGAGGTCAAATGATTGCAGTGACATGGCTGGCAGAGGAAGAGGTATCTTTAATTTTTATATAGTATATATCAGCCAAGATAACAGATGTTTCCCAACATGTGATAGTTAAAACCTCATACGATAGAAAACCTGTAGTAAACAAGGGTTTCTTTAAACTCATTTTTGCTATTCTCTTGAACACTTAAAGCCAATTTAACGTATCGTATGCCTGAATTACATTTTGAATTAAACCCCACTCAAACACGATTATTTATTGTGAATAAAATGCATAAAGCTGAAATTAGGATCAAATGGAATTACCTGGAAATTTGCGACTTATCCTTACATCATCTAAAATGCATGTACACTTTTCATTTTCACAATAAGCTAATAGTCCAATGTGCATGGCATTGTCATATGATACTAGCTCAAGCCAATGAGGAGTCACAAAACTGATGAATACTGCGGTAACTGTTATTTTATTTAGATTATTGTAGATTTTAAATCCCGAATCCTGAATTTGATTAAACAAACATGAATTTCAATGCGCAAATGCGAAAGTATTTTTACAACATTATCCCTGTCATGTATCCGATGATTCCATTAAAATATAATATGGAATAGCGATCCTTCAGAGGCAGAAAGTACTAAACAGTATAGACTTGAATTGAATGATATTGTTAATATAACAAGGTCTGGCTTTTGAGAAACTGTGTGTGTGATATATCACGTGTATTGACACTAAGAGAAATTATATACAAGTTAGCATTTATCTCAAGTGAAAATGTCAAATTGCGTGCACTAAAGGCAAAAAAATAAAAATAAAACTACTAGATAAGAAGCAACATGACCTATCAAATTATGTAATTCTTCCACTGTTACTTGTTTTACAAAGTGCTATCTTGGTTTGGAGTCGTTGACATTATTGCACTTGTCAATACTGACAAGGATCACTCATGTCACTTTGAGACAGATCACAGTCGTCATTTTTTAGTATATTATATGCCTCCCTATGGTCCCTTTTCTACAACGCATTGCTACATTCGTGTGCTAATCTGACGATATTTCTTTTTTGTATGTTTCTGCAGATGCGTTTGTTATCAGACTTATACTCTTTGACAAATAAACAAAAAAATGTATTCTATTGTAAACATTACTCCGTAATGTTAAGATTGTATTTTGTGTGTTGCAGGTAATATTTCAATCGTGACCATAACGATTTCTTTCGTATCTTATAAACAAAGGTAACAATTGAATTTAATCATCGGTCATATCTATATTCAATACGTGTTATCAAGGTCTCCGCTATGACATGATTTCATAAATATTGTACTACAAGACCGCTCTCCATCAGAAAAGCTGCATTTATTGGATTTAAAGCAAAGCTACAATATTACACTTTACAAAAGAAATAATATGTATACGTGTATGTCAAGGTTTCTCTCGAAATGACTGCAACAGATGCATTTTAACGCCGTCATCAGGCATTATCCGTTTAACACTTTCGGAGCTGACATATGTTATCAGAGTTGTTAAAATAAACTACAAGCATTTCGTTTTCTGACTATAAACCTATTTCCGTCAAAATAGGTACAGCTTGAAGGAGAATGTTTCAAGATTAACAAGAGCAAGCTAGTAGTTATAAGTAGTTTAATTATAACAACATTTGAAACAAAAATAGTAGTAATAAAAAAACTAATAATACATAATTGTACTGTTACGAGATAATTGTCGGCATTATTTCTCAATTCACTGTTGCTATGCGACTCTGTTGTATTGCGCTTTTAAAACAACTTCTTTATTATCTGTTATTAGCAGAAACTTGAAATCACAATGTATATAATCTATTTCAACGCGGATTAACATTGAGATGCAATATGAACTATCATTTTTTCTCTTGAACAATGCTTTAACGTAATGACGCATTGCCGTTAAAGGTAATGATTTTCATTTAGACTTGAAAACGGGCTTTAATGCCAAACTGTTGAAATCACTGGAATATCATATTCTTTCACAGATAAATCCCTATTAACTTCTGAAAAGATTTAAATGAATTGGCATTTCCAAACAATTCAAAACTTAAATTTGCTCTAACATCTTTGAATTAAGGTGCGGATTGAAGGAGATATTTTTAAAATTACAAAACACTAACATTAACAGAGTGTATACTGTAAATGTGCATTTGTTTTCATAATTAATTTTAACTTTCAAGCTGGAAGTGTCTTGTCATGTTCAATCTTCGTAATGAAAAAGTAATTAATACACTTGACTAGTAAATGAAAACTCTTGCCTGGAAATACCCTGCTTATCCTGACGTCATCAAGAATCCACGTGCACGAGGTCTGTTCACAATATGCTAATAAGCCCATGTTCAAATGGCTTTTTCCCACTTTTGATTCAAATTCTAGCCAATAAGGTGTCACACAACTGATAAAAAGAGCCGTATCAATAATCGCAACCACTGAGAAAGCAAATAACTCAAGAAGCGCCATTCTGATGTATGTCTCAGTTTATTTATTTTCTTGGAAATGTATTGGTATAGTCAAGGTGCAGTCTTGGGTATTCCATTAATATCTCTGAATAATTCAATACTACCATAATGTTAAATTATTATTTTACATTGAACAAGGATGTATTTCGAACGCGTTCAGTGTTTACTTTGTACAGATAAAGGTTCACTTATGTCTTCAATTGATATCACAATAACTATTTTTAAAATGATTTAGAGGGCATCACATGTTGGAATCCAATTATAAACTGTGAGTAAGATCATTTAGAGTTGCTTTAAGTTGAACTGTTGTAAAACAATCATCAACTAAAGTGGTTTATCACAATCACAGATTGGGTGTAAATAATTCGTATTCGTCTAATCTGGTTATGAATAATAAAATATATAATTAAATAACAACCATTGTTCTTCATCTTATCCAGTTGTTATATCTGGGAACACTTTGTATTCAATCAATTGTACTAGGATATTCATGCATTTACTACAAACTACAAACGATAATAAATCATATAGATGAAGACGCTACACAGCGATATAAAAATATGTTATGTCGGCCACTTTTCACTTTGTTTCTTACTAAATGTTATATTCATCTTTAACTTCCTCCGGCAAAAATGATTCGCTTTTATATTGCGCAATAAGCCGTGAAACATATACAATGCTGCGTTATGATGAACATACAGAGCGATCTCTGAAGAAGTATTGTATTGAAACTACACCCACCACATCCTAATTATTTTTATCAAATATTCACAACCTTACTTTATTCAAAGACACACTGGCATGAGGACGTGATACACACTAACATGAGGACTTGATAGACACTGGCATGAGGACGTGATAGACACTGGCATGAGGACGTGATTAACATTGCGATTGGCATGTGTTACACATTGGCATCAAGACATGAGACACACTGGCATGGGGATGTGATACACATTGCGATGGACACGTGATACACATTGGTATGAGGACGAAATACACACTGACATAAGGATGAGATACAAACTGGCATGATGACGTGATATACACTGGAATGATGATGTGATACACACTGGCATAAGGACGTGATACACACTTGCATGAGGACGTGATACAAACTGGCTTGAGGACGTGAGACACACTGGCATGAGGACGTGATACACAATGGCATGAGGACGTCATACACACTGGTATGAGGAGGTGATACCCACTGGCATGAGGACAGGAGACACATTGGCGTGAGGACGTGATACACATTGCGATGGGCACGTGATACACATTGGCATGAGGACGTGAAACTTTCTAGCATGAGGACTTAATACAAACTGGCATAAGGACGTGATACACACTTGCATGAGGATGTGAGACACAATGGCATGACATGAGACACACTGGAATGAAGGCTTGATACACATTGGCATGAGGACATGATACACACTGGCATGATGACGTGATGGAAAGTGGCATGAGGGCGTGATACACACTGGCATAATGACGTGATACACACTTGCATAAGGATGTGAGACACAATGGCATGACATGAGACACACTGGCATGAAGGCGTGATATACATTGGCATCAGGACGTGAGACACATTGGCATGATGAAGTGAGACGCATTGCGATAGGGACATGATACACACTGGCATGTGGAAGTGATACACACTGGCATGAGGACGTGAGCCACACTGGAATGATGACGTGATACGCATTGCGATGTGGATGTGATACGCAGTGCCATTGGCGCGTGATACACAAAGACATGAGTACGTAATACACATTGGCATGAGGACGTGATACACACTGGCATGAGTACGTGATACACACTGGCGTCAGGACGTGATACACTTCGCGATGGGCACGTGATTCACATTGGCATGATGATATAATTTGCATTGTGATAAGAAAGGGGTTTCATATGAATGAGGAGGACTTATACACTAGAACGGGGAGGTAATATATATTTGAACGAGGAGGTTATAATCATTGGAATGAAACGGTGTTTATTGTTTAAATGAAGAGGTGACACACTTTTGAATGAGTAAGATATGCATATTATAATAAGTTAGTCATATACATGGGAATGAGAAGATGATAAACATAAGAATGAGGAAGTCATATACTTTGAACTGAGGAGGTTATAAAACTTGGAATTAGGAGGTAATATACATTGTTGTGAGGAGGGTATATCCTTTCGACTAAACGGATGATATACATTGAAGCATCTTTATGTTTGTATCTTGAATGCAAATAAAAATTATTGGAAAGTACATTAAGAAACGCAGTAGCCACAGACACTATGTGAATCTGCTAACATACTCACAACTCAAAACTACTTGTCCAACAGCATAACACTCACTGCGAGCCTGCATACAGGCACACAGCTCAACGCTTCTTGCGACGCATCAAAACATTCACTGTGAGGTTGCATACAGGCACACAGCTCAACGCTTCTTGCGACGCAGCAAAACATTCACTGTGAGGTTGCTAACAGGCACATAGCTCAAAGCAACCTATTGTGAAGCCAATAACTTGCTTTGAAGGTTCTTACAAGTAAATGGATCGAAGATATATTGTCCCGCAGTCAATGACATGTTTTACTCACCATGAACTTGCTCGCATTTACATGGATCAATCCTCATTGAGCAGCAAAATACTAAATGTGAGTAAAACACCACGCAGAGTTGCTTTCCTAACCGTACAGCAATCACTGCCACCATGCGAATCACGTGACCATATATCATATCGGTAAATATTGCAAAATATCTTTAACAATATTCTTTCCATCCTATCTTTCATTGAATAATTGAAATTTGATAACAACTATCCGAAAAGGGAGATACATTTTTAAACGAATTTATAAAGCTTGAAACTAGCTATACTCGCTAAAGGTGGCTTTCAACTACGAGCTTGTCTATAACAATACTATCGACTGATTGCCTCTGCAGTGTTATTGAAGTGTTATTGAATTTCTTCTGAAGATTTTCCTAGACCGTTTGTATAACAAATGTAGATAAACAGTATCTGGACCCTAAAAATTAGATTAAACAGTTGAATCCTAATGGAATATCGTTTTTTTTTTCCACTTGTGTTTGTTTAGTAACTTTTTTGTTATTTTGAAAAAAGAAGCTTGACATTATTATGCACATTTATTATGACTATTAATTGAGAAAACTAAACAAAAACATACAAAAACATTTGAAAATGTAAACAACTGAAGGCACGTTATCTTTTAAAAACAAAATATACAGATATACTATATAATGTATATGTTTTTGTTGGTAAACTAAGAAATCGCTAATCATCTGCAAGAGAAAATAACTCAAGTATTTTTTTCCTTACTGTTACAATTCCGTCTTAGACATTGCTTGACTCAATCATAAAATGTTCAAACCGGAAAAAGAAATCTTTATTATACACACTGCGTTTTCTGATTCCGTATCACACGTAGCTATTGCGCATGCGAAAAACTTCTCCCGCTTAACAACGCAAGATGGTTTGATATAGGATCCTTGTCTTCAGTTTGAAACGCTTTGTAAAGAAATATATTTGAAATCTTTATTCTATAACCGCGTTTAAACAATAAAATAAAAAAATTCATTATCTGATGAAGGAGACGTTCCAACAAATAAATATATTATACTTTTTTCAACGCCAGACTCCGTTGATCGTCGCAAACCCCCTATACACTACTGCGCTATGCTTCGATCTGTACCGTGGACGATTTGGCAAAGACAATCTCGCCATCATGAACAATAAATGAAGTAGTTTGATTTGATCCGCAATGAACCAGCGAACATATGCACAGACACTCAAACAATATTCTGCTACTAAGATTACTTTGGTTTGAACAGTTTCGTAATACTCGCCTATGGAGACGACTGACAGTATAGGATTATTTAATTATATTTAATGTAACATGCGATTTCATTGGAAGAAGGTCTGTCTCCATGCCTCATGAATATTCATAAAAAAGAGATTGTGTCATTCAATTTTACCTTGGTATATGTATGAAGTTTTTTTCCGTTAGGGTATGCATAAACATAAAGTACCCAAGTGGGGGACGCAGTGGTTACACATTCGCACATAACGTGTTATCCTTATCAACTGTATTTCAAGGATTTAGACTGTACACACATGTGATACGGATCAATACGAGCATGCACATCCTGAGATATAGTCATCGACTTCTCAAAGTTTCTCAAACAAACTAACGCAATCTGGAATCATTTTATGAACCATTTTTACTGTTATATAACAACCTGTGTACGTAATCGATAACACATATAACTGGTACGATTGGTTGTATTCGAAGCACGTTTCGTACAATAGATTCAAATCTGTTTCCTAACTAAAATCTTTACTTGTCAGTTTTATCAATGATTATTTTATTTTGCAAGTAAAACTTTTAATTTGATCCATGACATTCACTTGATATTGTGTCGCTTGGTCGTTCATTAGATGGAACCACTGACACGGGAAACATATTAAATTCTCAAATAAAAACATTCGCAAAATTACGATGCCAAATATTTGAAAAAAATATTGATTTTTTCATCAATATGCACGTCTTTATATTTGTGGCACCGTAATATTTGATTTGGATTTCAACGATTGTTTTGCACAAGATGAGATATAAAACAAAACCAGTGGATGAAAGTATTATGAATACAGAAAAGATACACATAGCACAATATATTAAATGCGTCTTAGTAGAAGACTAGTAAAATAGCCATATATAAAACTATTTCTTTATTGACATAATATCTATCTTAGCTTTGTATGCACAGCTAATGATATATAAAATGAACATGAAATGAAACACTTTTCACACACACTTGTATATACAGCTGTAAATATGAGACATACATAAACAGTTTTCAAAATAATAAACTGTAAAATATACATACTATCTACCTAGACAATTCAAAAATCGGGAGCGAAAGCGAAAAGGTTCCATGTGACATTACATTTAAGTAGTCTTGATTATAATGACTCTAGTAGCATTTCGCGCATTCTGATTGGTAGTTATTTATAAACATGACGTAATCTATCATAACAAAATTAACCACAAGATAATTATAATAACTGCCAGAACTAGCTGAAATGTGTTGAAACTATCTGTACACTGGTGATTAATTTGTATTTATAAAAATGTTTTTTCCCTACATGCATATAAATCGTTTTCGTATTTTCTTCTAGTGTATAGCATAGCATTATATAACATTTGTTGTAATGTAAATGACTTTTTGGATTTAAAATAAAATATATACTAAATGTATTACCAGCGTGTTAACAATATTTACACGATTTGCTTTCAATTTCATCAGTCTTAGACAAGACGGTAACCTGATTAGCGAAGAAGAGCAAAATAAAAATGCAGATAGAACCGTTTCGCCTTCATCCGTTAAACTGCTCTATTTAGTGTCTCTTTCTGTCCATACAACAGTAGATGGTAGAAGTCAGCAGGGCGCTGGCCGCGGCACCTACTGCCGTCCAAAATGACCACCCAAAGCGGCCGCTAGACATAAGTTCCATCTGGAAGTCGATGCCCCATTCATTCTTCGCCTTAATCCCGAAAACCACGATGGCTACCGCTATAGACACAGCTGAAAGTAAACAACATGCTTTTATTTGTTATTTTTTTTAGTTTTTATCAAATTGAGCTGGTAAAGACATCGCGTGCTTTTAGCTGGCTGGAAATCTTCTCTGTGTTCATCTCTGACCACTATATCATATTTGCTTATTCGAGGCAATCTTTGCTTGATATAAGGCGCAGAAACCGGGTTTCAATTTATCTACTGGTTTCAATTTAATCCTGACATTGACTTGATTCTTGAAACGTGGCCATGTATAATAGAGCGATGCAATTCAAATTGCTAGGTTTGATTCCATAATAAAATGTATGTGGCTGTAAATTGTACCATTAATAATGAATTACTCTGTCATAGTTTCAACAGTTCTATCATTAAAATACCCCGGGTTTAAGAGTGTATAATGCTGAAAACTTAAATACGCGTATAATAAATTTGTTCATGCAATATCATATTCAAATACCTAACTATCTTCTATTGAAGCGTGCATAATCACAATTTCTGGAACTTTCAGTAATCGTTTACGTTGTAAAGAGATACACTTAAAAACTTACCAGACAAAACGTTTTTTTATGGTTTTCTTATTAATCTACATAAAGTGACTCAAAAAGTAAAATGGGGCCACATCATAATTCTGGAAGCCGTTTTTTATCATTTGTTTGCTATTCAAATGACAAGTTCATATTCCACGGCATGAACCAAATAATGGATATAAAAGTGACACTTTTCATGGAATTAAGGCCGTATTAGACGAAGTGTTTCCGAAACGAAGATATACAGTAAACACTCAATTTGACAGTAATGTAGACACCGATGATTGACGTGTAGTTCTTACGGTCTCCGCTACCCGAGTTCTACATATTCCCAGCAATTTGGACGCTGACGCAGGTGCACAATCGATAGGCTTGTAATAGTTCAGGAACAAGTGCACAGAAAATATGATGAAATTATTTCCAGATGCTATCAGTTCTAGGACGAAAAAAAAAACACATTTGGAACACACGTGATAACTGTAAAATGAATTGAGCTATTTATTGGTTTCGGAAATAGTTTCATCGTTTCACACGTTTATATGTCCGATAACAAATACGACAATATGAATATTTTGTTTTCCAAGATAAATACCTTTTTTATGACAGAGTAAAAACCCTTATACTTGCTGAAAGATGAAACGCAGTCTTGGCAGTCCATTAAACAGGTTTTGGTTACGTTTTCTTCCAGTGTACATTTCATTCCTTATTTATTTTATAACACTATCATAAAACGACAAATAATGTCAAATGTGAACTTAGACAGAGGACATTTCAAAAAGGCAAAGCAATCGCAGACTTATTCAGAATCATTCAATAGCAATTACAAACATTTCGTTATAACTCCTTAGAATACTCACATGCGATGATGAGGAATCCACATATTGGATGGTGAGGGTTACAGCTGTGGCACGTACAGCACAGGGAAAGGGTGGCCACCAGGAGAGCAATAAGTCCAAGAGCCAGGGCCACTGACATCAAGCCCTGCGTCGCTTTGAACCATGCTGAAAATAGAAATAATTTAGGCTTGTTATAATAATTATATAAATTTTAAGCTGAATCAACCGCTACACAGAGAGCGGTGGTTACCAGGAGAGAGAGGAGTCCCATGGACGGAGTCACTGGCATCAAGCCCTGCGCTTAAATGCTGTGTAAATAATTAGGCATGGCGATGGCTATGTAAGAAATAAGTGTTACCAAAAGGAGAAGTATGCACGGATTATTACACGGGCAAGCAACTGAAGTTGAATTGTGTTGAAAGGAAGTATATTACACTACACACATCTGTTTACAGAACAGCTGCATGTAGTATAAGTTGAGAACAAAACCATTCTACAATGTGGAGATGGTCCATGCATAGTTGGATGTTATTTCATTCATAGAATATTTTAAATTGAACTTCGAAAAATATAAAAGAAGACACACTCTGTACAACATTATTTTGACATCATGTATTTACAATAAAACTGATAGTGTTATTCTGGCTCAAACCAACAATGTAGTTTTGAATAGAACCAAAAGTACCATGAAACGCCAGTTGTCAACTTATTCGAATGTTTTTATATCTTAAGTAACAACAGAAACAAGAGTAAAACTGTTAAATTCTACGACCACAACATAAAAACAAATATGTCTTGTGACATCAGAACAAACAAAGGTTGAGAAATACGTTCTTCATGTAAAATACGATTGATAGAGGAATTATTCGGATACATTGTTTTTAATTTTATTTTATGATTGACAATATTTATTTCATATTGCAAATATCGTCTTATTATCGCTAGTTTGGACTCATATTTTTTAGTTTTGAACATGATGAAACGTGCGATTTCAAGCTAACTTTGCATTCTACAATATAAAAACACCTTACGAGGTTTGAAACCTTACTCCCTTCACAGTTGATGAAACTGTATTTCTCGAAATATAGCTGAAATATCGTATTAAGAGCACCCCGAGTTTCTCACACTCCTTCATTCACAGTTGATTAAACGTCATCTTTCCTAATATAGTAAAACTATAGTGAACCCCGAGCGGGTGCCAGCCTTCCTCTATTAAGAGTTGACCGAAGGGCATCTCTCCAAAAATGCTAAGATCTAGTGAGGCGAATTGATAAGAAGCCTCACATATGTGATAGTCAAATTAAATGCATAGTTAGCAAGTGACATGTCAATATCTTGAAAGGTTTTCAATATATGGCCAACATCAGAAGTTACACATGAAGCACCACGGCCATGGCAACGACGAATATTGAGAAAATCAAGTCATCGTGCTTGAAAATCACAAATACAACACGAACGACCATGTTACAATGTCGTGACAACATTGTAAGAAATTTCCTCAAAATACAACATTGTTTGGCAATGGGCATTCTGACTGGCTGTGTAGACTTGGTATATTCAATTTCCTAAGGCAAGATTTAAGGTGCAAATTAAAGTTGCAGCAAAAAAGACTAATACATACGAACAGAGAATCTAGTCAGGTCTATTTGCGATATACCGATAACAAATGTTAGGAACGCTAAATTAAGCACATTTGAGTACAAGTGCAAATTAACCAACAAGATGATATTCTTTAAAGTTTTCCAGCATCATTATGTTTTCCTATTATGACATGAGTTCGCCTAATTTAAATATCTTAGAAATAGATCAATTTTAGATGGTAAAAGTGAAATGATCTTTAAATGTTACACAATAATACATCAGTCGCACAGTTTGTGTGTTTTAAGTGTATGCACAGATTTTGCGGATGAATGAGAATCGGGTATAAGTTAATGTTTGGCTGTATAAATTCAATATGTCGCTTTTTCTTATAATTTTAGTAATTCCGTATAAGATGGCCATCGAAAATAATTGGTAAAAAGCGTTTTATAGATACTTGTATGTAGTATTCCTAAACCTGAGTATATGAGTTATACCTAAACGGTGGTTAGCACTTCGATAGTTAAAATCGTTTGTGCTTTATTGGTTTCATCAAAATACTTAGTATTTTCGCCCTGTTATTCTATATCAAATAATACTTCTTTGGAAGTAGAATATCGTTTTAACCAAACATAGGGAGCGTTCCCAGTGTTGAAATTATAACTGCCGCCAATGACCAGTTCCTATCTCAAAAAAAGACTGCCATTTTCATACATCATTTTGTATTGGTATATGCACAGGATCTCCCGTATAGAGTTCAAAGCAACGGTAGAAAGTAGGAAACCAACGCAGAAACGTTTCGTTTATCGGCATATAAATAGCTCATTTTTTCACAACGCCGCCTACAAAGTAATATTACTGTCAAGTCGAATTATACTATCAAAAACGGCAACACGGTGCTTTTTCTCGTTTAAGATGTTTTCAGTAAAACCTACTCAATCTCTATGTATTCAAACGTTTGCTCTATTCTATTACTGTTCTAAGCACTATAATAGTGTATGTTTGATTAAACAGCAAAATGAAGCTCTCAAGGCTTTTAAACTGATCGTTTTAGCTTAAAATAAAACTTGTCATCACGGTTAAATTATTTAGCTTAAAGTGGCGCTGTAAAACATGAACCCTATCTCGTAAATAGTCATCAAGTGTCTCTTAGTATCTGACAATGTTATCAGATTTATATTGTCAACAAGGGATGATATGAATTGTTATATAAGGTCCATTTAACTTCTATTTATGTAATGCAAGATACTGTTAAATGCTAAAGTAGGAACAACAACTTATAAACAATTTTTCATCAGTATGAAAAAAGTGTTTTCTTTGAAAACATACTTAAAACCAACGCCTAAATTGTCAAAGTGAAACACATATGAATAAAACACACAAGTGTACAGCATGTCACTTTTGAAATGGCCATCTTGTTTCCCCAAACCACCTTCTTACATTCCAACAATTATGAGGAGGGTCGTACGAACAAATTTGCGCCCATCTAATGTAAACTCCTGGATCCGCACATCTTTTTTTAAGTCGTAAATCTAAGTACACACAACGGCACCACAATTCGCTAACCTATGCGTACTGTAAAACTGCAAGGAAATTATGCCAAGGACAAATATCATGAAACAACAAACTGTGTCTGACATACTGCAGATTGTTCTAATTTTGCATCCGAGCATCATATTTATGATGGAACTACAAAATAACTTTCGTATGCAAAATAAAAATACCTGTATCGACGGTACTCTATCGTATGATTATCCGATATTTGTATCTTTGTATTTGTTTGTTTTATTACCAATAAAACTGTTCATGCCATCAATTAAATTGCGGTGCCTGATCGTGCGTGTTTTTGTTGATCCTTCATTTTTAAGCGGAAAAAAATGAAAGAAGCGTTTAATGTATAAAGGAGAAATCAGCGCTCTCCTAACGGTAATTGAATTATGTATTTTTTATAAACATACATCGGTTATCTCATAATCCAAACGTTTATACATTTGTTGTGTTGATACGGATTGAACACAAACTGTTCGTTATATTGAAGCTTCTCTACTGTCTCTTTGCGTTAGTAAAAGTAAATCCATTTCAATTGCTTACACAATTCCGCAACTGTCCGCCTTAAAATGGACGGGGTTAAAGAAGACTGACTACACTTTGGGTCCAAAATACCACGTAGATTTTTACCGTCAAGGGGGGCATAAGCAGAATACAAAAAAGTGCGAACACCAAATTAGATTATTTTGAAGTTTTAGACATGGAATCAAACTGTGTCTCTGTAAATTACTTTAATGTTTGAATGTCGATGTAAAATCAAAGCTTCTTTCATCATACTGAGTATACCTTTATTTTATCATTAAACGGGCTTTTATCTCTCAATGTAGAATAATACATTTATTAGCAATGCCAAACTGGCTTTAACGACATATTTGGAGATCATGATACGTTTTCATCGTTATCAGTGCGAAACCAACACGAAAATTAATAACAAGAGGCTAAAGGGTAAAAAATAAACAACATCAAAACATTACACCATGTTTGACTGGAACGGTTAATTGTCAGAGATCCATTACACCATCTGGCATCGGTTTGAGCGATATTCTATTTTAAGAGAATTAATAACACCAATTTATAAACAGAACATAATTGAAAACGTACAACAACCAAAGAAACGCTCTACCTGGAAACTCTCTGCTAATCCTTTCATCCTTAAAAATCCAAGTACACATGTCCTCCTCACAATTCGCTAACAAACCTTTGTGCACCGGTTTCATGATATAATCACCATCATCCACTACCCAATATGGCGTCACAAAACTGATAAACATGGTCGCCACAGTAATAACAAGACATATAAATCCAAGGTTTTCCAAAAGAGACATTACGTCACGAGTAGTTTGTCACTGCAAATGTCATGTGACATAACACCGATTTATTCTTAACCCAATGCAGTTCTAAGACTGTTTATTTTGTTATATTTTCATAAAAGAATAATGGAAAAAATGTACTAAATCACATTTCTTGTACATTTTGAAAGTAAACCAGACTGTACTTTAAAAATAGCACATTACCCGTATACTTTATAATCTAGTTAACACTCCTATAACTCTCCCAGGAGAATACAACTGTTAGCAATGAAGAATTTTACACAATAAACAATGAAATCCATGGATTTGAAATGTAATAGAAACATCAGGATATTGTTACAACTTAAACGTCTCTTGCCGAAGGGAAATGGGTAATTTCTATCGAAAAGCGAACCTGGCATTTGCAACTCACGATGATTAAATAGTTCAAACCATGCACAATTATTGTTGCCATGAGAGAAAGCATCCAGTTTTAATAGGAGAACAATCGAGAGGTTTAGTTTTTATCATTTTGCAAATCTGCGAGAAATTCTTGCGGATCTATCAGTTCTTGAGTGTAGGGTGAACAAACATAATTTACGAGAAAGAGGGCCAAACCCCAAAAAAATGTTTGATTGTTGAACTGTCTAGTCGTGTTTTAAATGTTTTAATATAGCAGAAAAATTGTTGTTAACTTTTAAACAAACATTATGACAAGTATCAAAAACATTGTCCATGCAATAAGGGTAGATACACCATGCAAGACGACATAAGATAAACACAATACCAGCATAAAATACGTGAGCTTATTTAAGACGCACAGGCATTGCTAGAAAAAGATGAACAACATTGAATAATAGTTTTATGTTTCATATTAGCAATGGTCCTTTTAATCATAACATTTTGACGGCTTAGTGATTTTTGCAAATAAAAAACCCCCGCTTATGACGGTAACGGGAGACATTTCCTCATTTTCTTCTAATAATTCCATTATTATCATTGATCAAACAGACATTGCTGTCTTGAGTAATACTAATCGGAACACCTCGGCCATCTCCGACATACAACGAGCCTCGTATGTATGGCGGTGCTTTAGTAAAATTAGTTCGTAAAGTTTCATAATAATATTATGCGGTTATATTTTAACGTGTTCACATTAGTTCCAAATGAAGTGTACTTTTCATTAATCATTAAAATTTCTATAAGGAAAGTCCTTAGCTACTAATTTAAAATAACAACGCAGACTGGAACCATATCATTCTTGTGATGTATGTTTGTGATTCCCAACGTTCTTCCTCCCAGAAATAATATCTAAGTAGTCTGAAAAACTACCTGACTCAACACAGTGTTTGTCTGGCCTTACAAAAAAGCTGAAAGCACTGTTAATGGTTTTCACAGCTGGTGCTGATTGAGAGTTCAAGGTCTACTTTACCAATTTCGTAGTACGGCTGCATTGCGCAAATATTATTTCTAATACATCTCCAATAGCTGTACAGTTTGTGCTTAATGAGTTCTCGGTTATCTCAACATGTATTACCCTGTTGTATATATGAGATTGCAGTCTTCTTTGGTTTGCTAAACCTGGATTCACAACAAAATTAATGTCTGCTGTTCATTCTTAAATTGACTCAAGTTCATTCCCTATTTCAGCTAAGTAATTAAGTTGGAATTAAAGAAATAACAACGGACTTACCAAATACTATACAAAACATATGTTCAATAAAATCAATCGTTCCGACGTACGCCATTTTCTATAGTTAATCACGTTGTATGGTGAAACTCGGCTTTAACCGGTGCATGTGCGCGTTTATACAATTTATATACAAACACGTTCTGCCAAAAGTTGCGTAATTATGAGATTGTGGGATATTTTACTGACATGTTTTAAACATTGAAAACATATTGAAACGATTATTTTTTATGTGGAAAGTTCAAAATCAGTCACTTCGATAGCGTTATGGTAAACATAATTATTTTTGTAAAAAAGGCGTCGATTATCAGCGAAAGTCTCAAATACTTTTATTGTTCATGTATAGTAAATGTTAACACGTGTAATATAAACGCTGTAAATCCTAATAACAATATATATATCCATTTCTTAAAGAGCCGATACCTGATGACGGTAAAATTAATGTAATAGAACCTGTCGAACGTAATATTTAACCATATCGTGAAGCACACACACTCAAATTACCTGGAAGCACATTTTCAATCCGTCCGTCATTGTAAATCACTGTACATGTGTCTTTTTCACATGTGGCAAAAAGGCCGATATGGACATGACCTTTTGTCAGGTCACCGTCAGAAACCACCCAGTACGGGGTCACAAAGCTGATAAATATCGCTGCATCAGTTATAACCAGTAATATAAACGCTACATTTTCTAAATATGACTTCATAATTCGTATTGCACACTGTTCACGTTATGCTTCACGTTTCTGACACCAGTTGTTAAGCTTGTTAGTCAAAAAGCTTATGAATATCGCTGTGTAAGTTAAAACGAGCCATATGAATCGTTTAGTGCTTACACATGATGTCAAATTTCATACTCCGCAGTAGTTACTCGATAAACATTTTTTCTTATGGCAGTTTCTAACATCTTGTTTTAGTAAATATTTTCCATTTTGTTTATCTAATAAATTCTAGGACGTCTTTTAAAGTACAAAACCGATACTTCACATATACATGAACGGAATACATTATTATAAAATTACTGTTAATGATGGTTAAATCTTTGATTTGGTCAAAATAAGCTAAATTGTTTCTTGATGAAAATCTATCCAATGCTTACTATTTACCAATTAAATTATTAAAAATGCTAACTGACCGAAAATAAACCATTGACAACATGTTCAAGTTTTATACACTCGACCCTAACATTCTCCAATACAATGAATACGAACCTTTAATTAACCATTGAAATAAACATCCGTCAAAACAAAAACGATTGATAACATGATAGTTAAATATTTTGTCTTCTCACATTACTTCGATTGTTTTTCTGTCGCATGATTTTAAATACACCTTTGAATTAATCCCTTGTTTAACGCTTAAATATAGAGATTCAGTAAAACCAATAACGTGCAGATAAACAACAAC
The DNA here is from genome assembly GCF_026914265.1 of Mya arenaria. Lineage (NCBI taxonomy): Eukaryota > Metazoa > Mollusca > Bivalvia > Myida > Myidae > Mya > Mya arenaria. The sequence continues at coordinate 36,348,055 of NC_069131.1, forward strand.
CTCCGCTTACAAGTCTGAAATTCCATTACATGAGGCTAACATAGAAACCTTCCTAAGAAGCAAGTGATGTCTCGAGTGCCGGTAATTGTAGGCTTTCTTTCATCCACATAAATGGCCAAGGGAATACCTCCTGTCTTTTTATTTTAGCAATATCATATACCTCTGATCATTTTAGGAAGCGTGTGGAGTGTTTCAAATACATCTCGATAGTTTTGAACCCTTTCATATGTATAAACTTCAACTTCAAATTCAAGTGTGTGAAGTTTAACTTATTTTGAAGATATTGATAATTTGTTGCTCAGAAGTTAAAACCCCTCGCAATGATAACTTTCTTTTTTATTAAGCGTCTATGCAAGAATAACTCGTCACTTTCTACGTAATCGTACTTGTTATTTGAAAGAGCCCGTATAAGAATTATAGTTCACCGAAATGCACGTTACCACAAACATATATGTATCGATTCGGGTGTTGTGGCTTACGCCCTAAAGATCGCCCAGTATACTGGCAATCTTGGATCCACCCTCATCACTGTGTGTTTAGCAAATTATGTTGCTGTAGTTCAAAAATAAGGAACTAGGTTAAAAGGTCATAGTCAATGTCATCCGAGAACAACATTGAGAATTTCAAAACTATACATGTGATCCAAATTTCAATGCTGTAACTTCAAAAATAATGTATTTGACGGAAAGTACTCATTTATTTTTCTACATCTGTCAACGACATTAAGAGGAAATAAAATATTATGGATTTCATAACATGACCTATACAATAATTTTCAAATACATTCAAAAAATCCGATTTCAAAAAACACAGCAATGACTTGTTATAATAATTGTATCCTAGTTAAATATATTGAAAATTGTAAGATATTTCATGCTTTTCATTGGAAAGAAACTTTTTTTTAAAACATGTAGACTTGATTTTCAACCTATTTAGTTATTTTTTTAAAACGTGATATGAAATGAGACAATGTGTAATTTTAAATGAAATTTGAATACAAAACAATTTTGGTACCGGTAAAACCGATACAATACCCTTAGGATTTTGTGCTACATTGTTGTCTAAGAATTTCAACAATAATTCGCTGCAGACGGTGTCGTTGCTATGGAAAACTGCAGCGAATCGACCAAGATGTAATGCGACCTGACAAAAACCACACCCGCCTTAACTTTCGGTACCAGAAAGTAAAAAAGGACATTCTTAGACTAGGTATCGCGGATAGGAAATAAACGGTAATGATAAACATTTTTTAGAGATTAAAACTATTTTTCATCTCGCCGTATGCGATAATCACCCGATAATTTTCGTAATAGCATTAGGCTTGAAGGCCCATAGATCAATATGTGTTTAAGGGAGACCATCGCGTTAATGGCGAGCAGCAACCAACCATCAGCGTTTATTGTTTTGCGTTGTACTACGTACGACTTTTCGTTCCTTTCATTCATGTTGTTCAATGAAAAGTTACTGTGTGAATCACCTACCATTTCATACATTTCCCATTTCAAGCTTGGAAGCGCATGTACGTTATGAAATAAAAGCAATGGATACAGATGCAAGGGAGAATAACAGAAGACATTCTGACAGTGTGAATCAGCAGTTATTTCTCCCAACAAATCAGTAAGGTCTTAATATAACCATATGTTTATCAACAGGCTTTATCAAATCATCTAATATTATTTATGTTCTAACTTGAAATGTAGATACTTGTGGAATACAGTATGTAGGACAGACAGGGAGGCCATTGAAAGCCCGATTATGTGAACATGTTTATAAAATCAAAAAAATAATAACTCCTTAAATTTTCTATATCAACATTTTTACAAGACGGGACATAGCTTAGATAAATTAACCATTCATTCAGTTGAACACCTTATATTTACAGATAAAGAAAGTAATTCTTATAAAAATTTAAAGCAAGATGCATTGCAGAACTTAACTGGATTAAACGCTTGCAAACTCCATATCCGCTTGGACTAAATGATAACATATTTAATGTAGGTAATATTTCGAAATGTAATAATATTGATATTTTTTTCATTATTTAAAGAAAGAAAGCGTAAGAGATCACAAGGCAAGAGAATTATGGAAACATTAAAAGAAAACAACGTAGAACAATTGATATGGAGCAATGTAATAGTACAAAATGGCCAACATCGGTTTCTTTCTATTTATGTTCCCTTTCATTAACTTTAACTTTTTTACGGTCACTTGATAGGGAAGCTGATAATATAATTTTAAGAACTGATCCGAAGTATGAACGCTATGTATCGTTAATGGATATACTAAACATTACCTTCATCCCACAATTGAAAATGTTGATACTAGCAAAAGATATCGCATTAAACTTTCTTTTAGCAACAAGGGTATATATCTTCTTAATCTAAATAATTTATTTAAGAATAAAAAATGTAGAAAAAAATGCATTCCACAATACTTTAAGAATAAAGAAATGCCAATGATATGTTACAAATATAAAAAGCCTATTAGAAATTTCATATTTAATTATAATAAAGTAGTATCAGAAGATGATATTTCCGCAAATACACCTTCTTCATGAGATTGTATTGTCTCCATGTGCCGCTACGACCATGTTGGGCATATTGTTACAGGATTGTTTTTCTTTTATTAAAAATAACCTTCTTAGAAAATTGCTTAATAAAGGTCCTAAATACCGGATAGCATCTGAAAATTATTTCCATACATGTAAATTAGAATTGGCAGTTTCCTTATCCAAATATAGTAAAAGCTGGTACAAAAGAGAAAGGGGGTTGAACCAAATGCCTTAATACCGTGGATGAATAAAATATTGTACCTAATAGATCAGAAAATAGAGTTTTTCAACAATAATCCGTTGGCACTTCCCCCAAAGTATATTTCGATAACTCCAAAGTTGATAATGGATATCAAATCCCTACATACTATTATTGGAGAGTTACAATCTTCCAGAACTTACATTTCTAGCCAACTCGACGAAGGAAGTGTTATTAAAAAGCATATTGATTATAATGCTAAATTTCAAGTTCTTTTGAATGATGATCATAAAAACATTCCTACAATACACAGGTTGCCTATGATGCATAAGTTATTGTTAATTCTATTTCTTGCTCTACTAAACAAGTTTCAATTTTACTAACATCCTGTTTAACTGCTATAAAGTTTCATGTGAAAAATTATGTAGTAAAGTTTATGAGAATTCTGGAATTAATCTCTTTTGGTCTATCAATAATTCTTTAGATTCAGTTAATGATTTTGAAAATAGACGGTATAAAGTCTCAGTACTTAATACTTATGACTTTTCAACGCTCTATACATCTATTCCACAATCTTTAGTTACAAATAAATTGATTCCTCTCATCGAAAAAACTTTTGCGAGGGAGAAAACTACTTACGTGGCAGTTAATGTTAAAAAGGCCTTTTTTCTAATGATCGCTCAGATAAATATATCTATTGGACATGCACAGATGTCATTGAAGTTTTAAATATTGATGATATTCTAAGTTTAGATAATCCTGTGTTTACAGATAACATTCATTCGATATACCCTTCACAACTGCAACTTAATGCATTTAATATATCCGTTTTAAAAGCATCATATTTAGATTTGCAACTAGAAGTAAAGGAAGATATATTGAGCATCAATTTTTATGGTAAACGTAATGATTTTAATTTTAAAATAATTCATTACCCTTCTTTAGATGGTGATGTTCCTATTTCTCCATCATATGGTGTTTTTATTGCACAGTTGATGCGATTTGCTAGAATATGTACAAATGTAAAAATATCAGCTCTCGCAGTAAACTTATGACGCAAAAACTTCTAAAACAGGGTTTCAGATATTTTAAATTAAGGAAAACTTTCTCAAAATTTGTTAATGGTCATTATAATCTCATATCAAAGTACAATAGTAGTCTTAAATCGCTTATTGCTGATAGTATTGCTCATCCCGATTTTTATGGTGATGTTTTAAAGAAAATTCGTAAAATTAAAATGTTTCCAGCACGTAGTTGAACAGATACACTTAATGAATTACTTGGATTTTATTTAAACCGTGGATATAAAGGCAATATTTTGAAGAGCACTTACGTCTTGTCTTCTTGTTTTTGAAGATGAATACCTAAAACAAAATATTGGGTTGAATATAGCATCCTTTCATAACTAAACTTTCAGTGCTTTGATTTTTAGGAAGAATTTGCTAATTCATGTTATCTTTAAAACCTTTTTTGGCAAACACGTGTTGACTGACTGAGTGTTTTGGCTGTACCTTAATTTTCTTCAAATATTTTACGTTTTCATTGGCGCCGCTCTGAAGAGCGCGCCTATTATGGAATGGGAATTTTTTTTAGTTAGTGGTAGGAGCGGTTTTTAAGTTGATTGACAGTTGGGTTTTACTGTTATTTTATTATGATTAAAAATGCAAATGGATGGCGATTGCATGTGTGTTAAAATGCTATTTGTGGTTGAATAGATTGTCTTCAATTTATCTTCAAAACATTATATTTGAAGAACGACAAATAAGTTTAATAACTGTTCCCGTTTCGTTTACGTTTTCCGATTGGTTAACTGTAATATCATGTGCCGGAAATGTAAATATTCGGAGGAGTTCCGAATGAAATGTAAAATGTGTGGACCGGTAATTATGTGAATGGGAATAATTATGTTTTATGTTGTTTTGTTATGTTTACTGCATTAATAAACAATGAGGTAAGCTGTTTTCTTTAATTTAATCGATTTTGGATTAAATGTTCACCTAATTATATTTTTTAATGTGTTGAAGGTGACATTACTAAAATTGTATTACGATTGCCCCCGAGTTGTTTTATTTTTAGAACACTACACATATCCGGATGTTGCTATTTTTAGAACCAGAAGGTATTTCCCCGCTATTCATAGGTCAATAATGGAATTTCTACATCGTCGATTAATAGTTGGAAACTCGGTTTTGTCATGAATATACGTTTAAAATAAGTAAACACTAAAAGTGCACACTGACAGTTGATTACGATACATCTAACAATTTGAGTCATTACAGTGAAACATGGATTATAAGTGAATTATACGCGTAAGAGAAGATTTTCTGTCGAAAAACTAATGTCAACAATCAGCATGGAATTGGGATATTTCTACCAAAGGGCTATTCATGTCAGTATCCTTGAGTAGTTGTGTAAGTTTATGTGTTCAAAAATGTTTGTTTTTTAATTTCTTTGGAATTCTTAAATCATTTTTATTTGCTAAACGTTAAGACAGCGTTTTAATATTTCTACATGTACTATAAATATACATGTTACATACTTTACATCTACTTATAATGCACCAGTCAATTGTAACCAAAGCCCCACCAGGTCCGAGGATTAGCTGGGACTTTGACTTTCTGTCCAGCCAACCCCGGGTAAAATCCTCGTCCTGCGGGGACGAACTGATGGTCAAATCCTCGCCATATGCCCCGTACCCCAGGGAGCCTAGGTAAGGCATATTCCCTGCTATATCTGGCTCAAAGACAAAACCACCGTATTCACCCGGCACTGCGAGGCCACCTGAATGTTAAAAACACAGCCCATTTCCCCGGCATATCCCCGGCATATCCCCAGACCTGGAGGGCCGTGGTTACAATTGACTGGTGCATTATGTATATGTTACATATTTTTAAATGTACTTATGTACATCATTTATGTATATGATATGAGTATGTAATCTTTTATTTGATTGTTTTATCTTAGACAAATATTAGACTTAAAAATACCCATTATTTGTTTACAAACTGCATATTTTCAAAATAAACCTGTATTAAAAGATGTACATGGTTTCGGGCTGGAAGCCACAACAGCTTGGACACAAGCGACATTCATTTGCTTGGTGTAGGTCTCGTTGAACGCCATACTGTTGTGAATCATTATCAATTATATGCACAACATCTACACATTTGTGCCTACCAACCCTTACTCTTGGCTAAAACGGATATTAGTGCAGAATGTATAATTAATACATGTGCATTTGTATTTTACGGTTGTAGTTTCTGTTGGTTGATAATCAGAAGTCTAATTTCTTTCAGGCAGGAAAATGACTGAATATTACTATTATATGAAGAATTCCAGCCTGCATTAAATACTTTGTTGGATCATTGAGACAGATTTGACATCCATGTCTATCCACATCTGATAGAGATGATGTGAGTATTTCATATAAAACATATTTGAGTCGGTGTTTGTTGTTTTATAAACTCACTGTTTTAAATAATCCAGTGGTTGTGGTGGTGGTGATGGTGGTGGTGATGATGAATTTTATTGATAAATTTAGTAATTTTCTTTATATTATATACATGTATGTATCAGCTTATTGTTGTTGTTTTTAAATAATGTTGAGAAATATTAAACTGTTTATATTTTACTTTGTATATGTATGGCAGTATTATTATCTATACAAATTAGTTAGAAAGTACTTTTTTTTCTTTTACAGCACTAAACATTCTAGATGGGTAAAGACCTGTTAAATCAGCATTGACTCAGCATTGAGTAATTTTCATCTGTGCAGACACTACAAGTACAAACGCATGGGAACAAACCAAACTTCAAATGTTGAAGAGTGAAGAATTATTGTGAAAAGTTCTAAATGTTAGAATACCATTGACTAAATAAAACAAATAGACATCGATTACCAGCAGAGACTGCTTACATGTTATAATATTAAAAAGACATTAGTTGAGAACTTTCACTCTGACATTTTTGGAGGGGCATTACCACCTACTTAGTGTTCTTGTTTCTTTACATATTTTAATTTAAAAGTACATTCATTATTTTTAAACTTGAATTCTGAGTTAGTATCGTAAGTAAAATTCATTTATTTGAATGATTACATTTTATGAATAAGTCCAATTGAGCTTTTTACAAGAAAAAGGTTGATTTTTAAGCATTTTATTAGTTATACAAATGTATAGTTACATGACATTATGTATATTTTCTTCAAAACTGAACGGTAAACTATCATAAATTGTCTTTTGAATTGTTCATTAGACATCATAGAAAATATTTAAATGATTTCAGCAGGTTGTCTTATTCTTAACTATTTTTTATGAATTTATAAAACTGCTATATATTTTCAAACATCGAAATACTGCTCTGTTCCGAAGACTCACAAGATCAATCAAAATGATTTTTTTCCATGTGAATCAATAATATGTTCGGTTGAACGTAATTTTTCTGTTAACTGAAGTTTATTTTACCAGAAACTGTTGTGTTTATTTCATAATCTCTGATAATGTGAAAAAAAAAATCAAATAAAGACAAAATATTTTTTAATTAACAGTAAAAAATCTTCAAAATTTGGATAAAAGTCCCATAGTGTACCATGATAATAACTATGTTGTCTGTAAAAGCTTTATAAAAGTGTGTATTACTTATACCTTAATTCAGTTCAAATAATTATGGCCTTTAAGGATTTGTGTTTTCATAATATAGATTTCCTGTTATATTGAGCGTTGTCAATTTGTGTTGATGTTTTGTTTTATGTACAATTACTACTTCTATTTCCTAAGTTTGGCTCATTTGTCAAATTGAATTGTTACATATTTAAGTGAAAAAACACACACTATTTTTAAAGATGCACTCTTACTCCCCAATAACACTTATGATAATTAATATTATTGTTTTCATTTTTCAAAATGGGTTGATAGATGTCAACAACAATGTTTCTAATGAAGGAGTTCAATTTGCTAATAAGAATGAACTTAAAACATGGTATTTCTGCCTTGTGATACTATAGTAGACCACAGTAAATCTTTTAGCAATCACCAATTGATCATTTAATATTTGTCATGCATTCTGCTATTATAAACAGGTTGACAAGCTTGTTATCAGTAAACGATATTTCAGTAATGCATTATTTAGTAAGTAGTTTTTGTTTTTTCACTCAATTTTATGTGTGTTATATATACAATTATATGTATTGATTTCAAATAAAAGTTTCACTTTAAAGATGCTCATTTAAAGATAATGAACAGACACACAAAACTAGACACATTTGATACTAATTATACGAATGATTATTGTTTTATATATAGGTGACCTCTGATTTGTTTTGGAGATATTCATAAATGGATGTTATTCTTTATTGTCTTCAGTTTCTTATACATTTAAGGATTTTTATAATTGCTTTTCTGGTATATATTACAATGTAATTTAATGCAAATGAAAACACACTTTAAACTGGACACATTTGATACTAATGATATAAATGATTATTGTTTACATGTACTCCGATTTGTTATGAAGATACTCATAAAGGGGTGTTCTTCATGTTATTACACATTTTGGACTTGATTTAGTATTGCTTTTCTGGTATATATTCATTTAATGCACAAAGAAATTATTTTAAGTGTTCAGTATCACTTTCACACATTGTTTACTATTATTATTTTTGCATATTTGGCCCATTTATGCTTATATGTGCATTGTTGTATTTCAAAACCTTTGTGAAAAATAGAAACAGTATTATTTCCTTCATACATAGTCTGATACATAATCAGTTTGAATGCGTTATTTTTATCATATTTGAAAACAAATGCCATTGTCCAATAAGACACATGCTGTTTTTGTGTTAATATCAACTAAAACATCCATTTTCTACTCTTCTTTACTATGTAAATGAAGAAGTTAACATAAGTATTATTAAACGGCTAAAAACAAGGCATGTTATGTCATCAATGCATTTCATCTAGTAAACAATGTTCACTTTTTATATAACAGTTCAATAATTATGTTCTATTTATGTTTGCAACTTTACAGTTCAATAATTATGTTCTATGTATGTTTGCAACTTTTGAACGAAATGATAATGTTTATTAAAGTACTACACAAATTGTTGAATTGTTATTTCATATCACTTCTTCATGATGAATGAGGTAACTTATTCTTCCCTACAAGTTGTCATTCCAGCATGGTGACGTTGCCCCCTCCCCTATATGATTAGAACTGCAGTGTACATGAACAATAACTCTATTTCAGCGTATTGCAAGAGTTATTCCCTTTGTATCTTTTCCTGTCCGGAGCATAACTAGAAAACTATTTTTTTTGGAATTTCATTAAACATCATTCAATGGTATTTAGCACAACGAGAGGAAGTGCAGTGCACAATGTTTTTAAGCTAATTACATAATTATTGCCCTTTGCCGCTTTTTCTTGACCAGAGCATTACTTTAAAACTACTTATGGTATTGAAATAAAACTTGGTATATGGCAATGACAAAAAGTACAGTGCACAAGCACCCTAATTATGTAGTGTTCATTAATGTACCCCACTCCTAATGAAATGTTCAACTTGAAAATCTTCAATTTCAATGCTTTTGCCTACGTTGTCATGCAGAAATCTACAAATATTTTGAGAATTTCATGGATGCGGTTCAATGCACCATCATATGCTTGTTGGCCTTGACATTCCTTGTTTTTCAACATATAACAAGTGCATAAACTATTAAACGGCGCCCTTTGATACTTTGCATCAATGGTCTTTCTTGTATCATTTGGAAGGAGAGAATAGCATACACAAGTCGCTTTTATTTTTAATAATGTTTTACTTTATTTGTTCCCAGTTTTAGTACAATGATGCTTTTTATTATGAAACTCTATGATCACACAGTTTAAAACCTTTTATTTTATAAGGCAGACTGTGTGTGATGTTTTTGGTTTCTTACAATGACTGCATCGTATCTTTGAAAAGTATTTGCATTAGGTGCTCTAAATTGTTTCCCTCCGTCTGCAGATAGAGTTGGGATTTCTAATCATAGAAGTACTTGGGGTTTACCTTCTCGTTTTTTATTATTATTTGTTTTATTGATAAGATTTACCTTTTGCGTTTTATCTTTATTAAGGATTGTTGGGATAAGAGTGAGGTTTGTGCACATAAACTGGTTTAAACCCCCAGTAAATTTACATTTTACTGACCGTTCCAAGGCGGTACCTAACAATTCTTGATAAACATACCAATTATTTTTATATATATACAGTATTTATGCACTGTTCTGTTTGTAGAGTTTTGTGCTGTTCTATGTTTCTTGTTTGTGATTTTATGTTCTATGTCTTTGGCGTTTGCCCATTGTCACTAAACCGGGTTTATGTTTAAACTTTTTGCAACTGAGCGTGTTTCTGTGGCTTTTTGCATAAAAATTGCAATCAAAACAGTACCACCGGGTATCATAAACTTAAAACAAAGAACAGATACCGTTTTTCAAATGTTTATGATACAACCATCTAAATGTGAAAGCGTGCGATTCCTAATTTGTCGGGCCTACATATATATTTTGTCTTTATTTCAACGCAGTCTAGTGAAAGTTGCTGTAAAAAAAACGCATTTGCGAAAATGGTAATATTATATTTTATTCAATCAGTATCTCAAAATGTTGCATACAACCTGTGATATCAAATATCTCTGGCCATGTTCTAAAACGTTTTCCGGAGTTCCAGTGAATATAAATAGGTTATCGTATTTCATCGTGTTGAGTTTATGTTGCAAATACCAATTTAAAACACCTGATGCATCTATAACAACTTTTGCGTCTATGTTTCGTGCAAAAAAAAATAGTCCCGAACTAAATTAACAAATTGGTCACGTAATAGACCCACGTGCTCCATACCTGAAGCTTGCGTCAAATTATATCAGATATTATTAAATCCTGTGTTTTAAAAAGTTGCAAAACTTCCGAAATGGTATACAATTTTCAAAAGGCTGCAACCAAACTGTTCTATTGATATCGAATACCACATCTGTTATATTTCGTCAAGTTGTTGCGGGCTTTAAGCACATCAAGGTTGGCAGCGACATAGATGAGGGGATATATAGCAAAGTATTTGTTTTATGTCTTTATCTTATCAGTATTAATTTTCCCAGTAGCCTGATGATGATGTGACATGGCCACAATATTTTGTTTCCACATGGCTCGACATGTAAAACCATTTTACCAAATTGTGTATGGACTTCATAAGTAACACGTGCCCACATGATTAAAAACAATGTTATCAGTAATATTTGACTCTGTTATTATGCATTTGTATATAAACGCATGGATGGAGTATAGAGTATAACATGCTTGTCCTTGAACTATGTTGCTAAAACGTCCTTTTCTCCGTTAAAAAAATCGTCTTTCTTCTCATCATTAATTGACAAATATAGTGAAGGAAGTCAATAATGTATGACCATATGGTTAAGTTTATTTGAATATATGCAAAACATGTATTTTAAGCATTAATAGGAGTTTCGAAATGCAATAAATACCAACACAATTCTTTTTGAAAACTGTTTTGTTTTTTCAATTCACTGGATCTGTTAAATCCAATTTAGAGTGTCATAAATCGTAATTAAAACTTGAATAAAACCCCACTTTAACACAATAATTTATTGTGAACAAAATGCGTTACGCTGAAATTTAATTTCAAAATGAATTACCTGGAAATTCTCTACTTATCCTTACATCATCTAAAATCCATGTACACTTTTCACTTTCACAATGAGCTAATAGTCCAATGTGCATGGCATTGTCATATGATACTAGCTCAAGCCAATGAGGAGTCACACAACTGATGAATATTGCTGTAATTGTTAAAGCCAGCAAGGCGTACGCAAAAAGTTCAATTAACGCCATTGTAAAAACGTATATTGTAGTTTTCAATTCGCAAATCCTGTATTTGATTAAACACGCAAACATGAATTTCAATGCGCAAAGGCAAAAGTTTTGGTTCACAACATTATCGCTGTTATGTATCATCCGATAATTCCATTAAAATTAGTATGATATAGCGATCCTTCGGAGGCAGAAAGCTTTAAATAGTTTAGACTTGAATTGAATGAAATGGTTATTATAAGAACGTCTGCCTTTTGAGGAACTGTGTGTGTGATATATCACGATTGACATTAACACAAATTATATACAAGTTAGCATTTATCTCAAGTTAAAATGTCAAATTGCATACACCAAATGCAAAAAATAAAATAAAAATAGAACGACTAGATAAGAAGCAACATGACCTTTTAATTTATGTAATTCTTCCCCTGTTATTTGTTTTACAAAGTGTTATTTTGTTTTGGAGTCGTTGACATTATTGCACTTGTAATTGCTGACAAGGATCATTCTAGGTCAAATTGAGACAGATCACAGTCATCATAGTTTGGTATACATTATGTGCCTTCTTATGGCTTCTTTTCTACAACGTATTAGAACATTCGTGTGCTGCTCTTACGATATTTCTTTAAGAGCATGTTTCTGCAGTAGTTTTTGATATCAGACTTGATACTCTTTGACATTTATTACAAATAAAAGAAAATTGTATCTGTACTATTGTCAATGTTACTCTTAATGTTTACTATTCATATTGTATTTTGGGTGTTAAAGGATTTATTTTAATGTTCACCATAACGATTTGTCGTAGCTGTCATATGACGGTAACAAATAAATTAAAAATTATTGGTCATATCTATATACAACAAGAGGGCCAAATGGCCCTGAATCGCTCACCTGTCATATATTGCACATTCTTCCATTATATACAAATATTGAAAACCTAAGCCTATGAACATGGTGCGTGGCCAATTTTGACCCCAGGGCTAAAGTTTAAACAATCTTAATAGTGGTCCGATAAACAATGCTTCATACCAAATATCTAAGGCCTTCGCCTTTTGGTTTCGGAGAAGAAGATTTTATAAGTTTTCATCATATACATATATAAGGAAACCCATGACCGCCCGGGTGGGGCCATTTTTTGACCCCAGGGCCAAAGATTGAACAATATTGGTACAAGTCAACTAGATGATATATCATGCCAAATATCTAAGCTCTTGTCACTACTTGATTTTACGTGTGTATCTATATATGTATATTTGTTATTAATTGTTGTATGTGGCCCATATTGAAAATTGGTATGTGTACTAAATATGTTATCCAGTTTAAATTAAAACGTTTCTTGTCTTTGTGAGTTCGGAGAAGATTTTTTAAGTTTTCACTATAAACATACAGAGAAAACCCATGACCCCCCAAGGGGGCGGGGCCAATTTTGACCCCAAGGCCATAATTTGAACAATCTTTGTAGAGGTCCACTAGACGATGAATCATGCCAAATATCTAAGCTCTAGTCCAAGTAAGTTCAGAGGAGAAGATTTTTGAAGTTTTAACTATAAACATATAGAACATACCCATGACCCCCCTGGGGCGGAGCCAATTTTGACCACAGGGCCATAATTTGAACAATCTTTGTAGAGGTCTACTAGACGATGAATCATGCCAAATATCTAAGCTCTAGGCCAAGTAAGTTCCGAGGAGAAGATTTTTTAAGTTTTCACTATAAACATATAGAGAAAACCCATGACCCCCCGGAGCTGGGCCAATTTTGACCCAAGGGCCATAATTTAAACAATCTTGGTAGAGGACCAATTGGTGATCCTACCTACCATATATCAACGGCCTAAGCCTTGTGGTTTGGGAGAAGAATTTTTTTTAAGTTTTTCCTTTGGTTGCTATGGCAAGCAGAGTTCTGCATGGAATTGAATTCTTTGAACAACTTTGATAGAAGACCACCCAAGGAACATCCCTATGAAGTTTTATTAACATTGGCCCAGCGGTTAAGAAGGAGATGTCTTTTAAGTAAACTGTTGACGGACGACGCACGACGGACGCCGGACAAAAGGCAATCACAAAAGCTCACCTTGTCACAAAGTGACAGGTGAGCTAAAAAGTGTGTGCAAAGTCTTCGCTATGACATGAGTTCATAGATTTTGTACAACAAGGCCGTTCTCCATCAGAAAAAGCTGCAGTTATTGTGTTTAAAGCGAAGCTACAGTATTAAATTTCTTACAGGAAACAGTAACTATGTCAAGGTTTCTATCGAAATGACTGTAATTTAACGCCGCCATCAAGCATTATACGTGCTTCACTTTCGAAGCTTACAAATCTGATTTCTTGTAATAAACTACAATCATTTTGTTGACTAATTAACTCTATACCTATTTCCGTCAGAATAGGTGCAGATGGAAGGATATTGTTTCAAGATAATAAAACTAGAGCGAGCTTAAAGTAGTTTAATTATAACATCATTTGAAACAACTGTAGAAGTAATAAAACTAATAATACAATAATTCTTCTGTCATGAGAAAATTGTCGGCATTCATTTCACAATTCGCTGTTGCTATGCGACTCTATTGTACTGCGTTTTAAAACATCTTCTGTCATTACCTGTTATTAGCAGAAACCTGCAATCATAATTTGTATCATCTACTTTAACACGAATAAAAGTAGAGATGCAATATAAACTATCAATTTTATCTTAAACAATGCCTTTATATAATGCATCATTGTCATTAATAGTAATGATTTCTTTTATTTAGACTATAGAACGGGCTTTAACATTTACTGTTCAATATTTGAGCGAAGAAAAAATTAAAAAATGACAGAATACAAATGTAATATATACATAATTAGGTTTGGATGATAAATTACCTGGAAACTCGCGACTTATCCTTTTGTCATCTAAAATCCATGTACACTTTTCACTTTCACAATGAGCTAACAGTCCAATGTGCATGGCATTGTAAGGTGACACTAGCTCAAGCCAATGCGGAGTCACATAACTGATGAATACTGCGGTAATTGTTAAAGACAGCGAGGCGTACGCAAATAGTTCGATAGACGACATTCTTAAACACCTACTTTACATGAAAAAAGCTTCCGATTCGCTAATCCGTGAATAGATGAAACTCGAATTGTATTTTACGACAGGAGTTGTTTTTTGTTGAGTATAATGATATTTCATAGCGTATATAAAACAATTACTTGGTAATAAAACCATCAGTCATGTTCAAGAACGCTATTTGTTTTCAACGTCTCCGCTAGGACACAAATTCATAAATATTGTATAACTAGACCGTCCTCCCTTACAGAAGATGTAGTTCAACGCGAAATTACGCATTACTCAAGCTACACAATACTATAAAGATGCAGTATTTATGTCGAGGGCGGCTGTCGAAATGACTGCAGCAGATGCATTTTAACCCAGCTATCATTTATATCCTCCTTACTCTGTAATGACTGACAAACGTTATCTGGTATGTTGTAAGTTACTATCCTTTCTTTTTGCTGATATACTATATACATAATTCTGTCATAGGTGCAGAACAAAGGAAATATTTTCCCGATTACAAAAATTCAAGTAGTTTAATTATAACAAGATTGCAAACAGTAGCGATAAAAATCAGAAACAATCATTCTAATAATTGAACTTCGTCAAGTACAAGTACGGTGCTTATTGAGAATGTGTTTGGTACATTTCTCTCGACTAAAAAATATGGGACTGTATGCATTCGGATATTGCGAGGTATTGGCCGATACACGATATTTACACGGGAGTTTTAGTATAATTACATTTGTTTATGATTTGAACCTCGACAACGGAAGCTGAACATTACAAAATTAATATTATGACGAATTTTATGGATACATGAATCTAGTAATAGACCGGGTATTATGTAAACACTTAAATTGAACTCCAAGTCTTGATATTTATACGAATTATACCCTTTTTGATACGATACTTGTTTTTAATACACTACTATGGCATATTAAAAAAGTATTGACAAATATATTTATAAGCAGTCTAATCTTTACTTTTGTATAACACAGTTACATGTAACGTCAACAGAGTGTATTTGTCAATGTGCGTTTGTTTTCATTGATAACTTCTATGCTCGGGGCCGATGACTAAAAAATACTCTTGTTTCGAAAATGACCTTTTACTTTGGAAAACAAGACGCCAATGCGACAACGCCGCATTAAAGTCGGATTTTTATTTGACGATGAAATTTTGCAAACCGAGGATTTGAGCTAGTGACCTAGTTTTTTTAACCAAAAAGACCCATATTTATTCTTTTCGGAGATATCGTTCATACAAATAGCCTGATGAACAGAAACTATTCCATTTGTATGAGGAAAAATGAACATTTTATAAATACATCAGCTTTTCCAATAGGACCTGTCACAGGGACCGAACTTTTGACCCTAGATGGCACACTTTATCATCTAAGATTTCATGTACACAAATGTGTTTAAAGTTAATTAAAATTGATTTTTTTTTTAAAATATATGGGTAGATATGAAATTCATGATTGGGATATGTGTTTATTAAATAGCAATTGAATTTAGTTGTTGCCTGCAAGATTTGACCTAGTGACCTAGTTTTTGATCTGAGGTGACCCATATTCACAAATATTACAGACAACAAGTAGACAAATATTCTTAGCAAGTATTGACAAAAATTAATGAATTTTATGGCCGTGGAATTCTTTCTCCTAAGACAGTAACTTTGTAATTAGCTGAAATAGAATTGCAATCCCTGTACAATGCACTCCCGCTCATTATGATTTATCACTGTATGAAGTTTTATTAAATTCCATCCAATGGTTTATCCAAGTTATGCTCCGGACAAGAAAACAATAACAAAGGGCAGTAACTCTGTAGATAGCTGAACTAGAATTGCAATTCATGTACACTGCATTCCCGCTCATTATGATCTATCACTGTATGAAGTTTTTTTTAAATTCCATCTCATAGTTTTCAAGTTATGCTCCGGACAAGAAAAAAGTAACAAAGGGCATTAACTATGTAATAAGCTGAAATAGAATTGCGGTTCCTATACGCTTCACTCCCTCTCATTATGATCTATCACTGTATTAAGTTTTATTAAATCCCATCCAATAGATTATAAGTTAAGCTCCGGAAAAGAAAAAAAAATAACAAAGGGCAGTCACACTGTAATGAGCTGAAATAGAGTATGGTTCTTGTGCACTTCAATTCCACTCATTATAATCGATCACTGTATGAAGTTTTATTCAATTCCATCTATTATTTTTAAAGTTATGCTCCGGACAAAAAAGTAACAAAGGGCACTAACTATGTAATAAGCTGAAATAGAATTGCGGATCCTGTACACTGCATTCCCTTCAATTATGATCTATCACTGTATGAAGTTTTATTAAATCCCATCCAATAGTTTTTAAGTCATGCTCCGGACAAGAAAAAAGTAACAAAGGGCAGTTACTCTGTAATAAGCTGAAATAGAGTTATGGTTCTTGTGCCCTTCACTTCCTCTCATTGTGCTTTATCATTGTATGAAGTTTTAATAAATTCAATCTTGTAGTTTGCAAGTTGATGTCTGGAAAAAAGTTGACAGCAAAAAACAAATAAAGGGCAATAACTCAATAATTAGTTTAGGTAGAGTTATTGTTTTTGAACACTGCTCTTCCTCTCACTGTGCTTTACCATTGTATAACGTTCCAATGAATTTCATCCAGAACTTTTCAAGTTAAAAGCAAGGGGCAATAACTCAGTAATAAGCAAGAATAGAGTTTTTGTTGTTGTACACTGCACTTCCTCTCACTGTTCTTTACCATTGTATGAAGTTCCAATGAATTTCATCCAGTACTTTTCAAGTTATAGTCCGGATAAAAAAGTAACAAGGGGCAATCACTCAGTAATAAGCAAGAATAGAGTTATGGTTATTGTACACTGCACTTTCTCTCATTATGCTTTACCATTGTATGAAGTTTGATTACCATTGGATAAAAATTGGATTTTATTACATACAATGAAAACTTTAACGCAAAATTGTTAACGCTTGCCCGCCCGACCGCCCGCTGCCCGGTTTTCGCCATTCTATAACCCGTAATTTTTCGATGAAAAATATGATGAAACAATGAAAGGGAACAGTTTGAAAATCGATGGCATTGAGCTTGATTATTTCAGGACAACTTCTCATTCGAATTTGATAAACGAAAATAGCAAATTTCTGTTCATAAATTGCTCATTGACAGAAATGAGCATAAATGCATTCTTATCGCCCTGAGCAACGTCTGAAACGGTATTCAAACACATTTCAAATGTTAGGAACGAAAAAGTAGTTAATGCTCTGCAATTGATTAGTAATTCAAAGCTCTTGCCTGGAAATATCCTGATGATCCTGACGTCATCAAGAATCCACGTGCACGTGTTCTGTTCACAATATGCTAATAAGCCCATGTTCAAATGTCCTTTTTCCTCTTTTGATTCAAATTCTAGCCAATAAGGTGTCACAAAACTGATAAATAGAGCCGTCTCAATAATCGCAACCAATGAGAAAGCAAATAGCTCAAGAAGCGCCATTCTAATGAATGTCCGCTCTTGGCTATGAATTTGGAAAAGTATTAGTCTAATCCATGCAGAGTCTTGGGTATTCCATTATTGTCCCTAAATACTGCACTACGACCATACTTAAGTCATAATTTTACACTAAACAAGGATGTGTTTTGAACGCGGTCAGTGTTTACATTGTGAAGATAAAAATGCACTTGTGTCTTCATTGTTATCTCAATAACAATTTAAAAACTATAAAGAGGTTATCACATGTTGTAACCTAATTGTAAACTGTAAGAAAGATCATTTGGAGTTGCGTTAAGTTGAACTGTTGTAAAACAATCATCAACTCAAGTGGTATATCACGATCACATAATGTTTTTTTTAATATATCGTAGTCATCTAATCTGGTTATGAATAATATTATAAATGATATAATAACAACCATTGTTCTTCATCTTATCCAGTCCTTATATCTAAGAACACTTTGTATTCAATTCATAGTACTAGGATATTCATGCATTAACTTTACTACAAACGAACATAAATCAAATAGATGAAGACGCTACTCAGCGATATAAAAAGATGTATACCACTTTGCACTTTGTTTCTTACTTAAGTGTTAAATTCAACTTTAACCTCCTCCAGCAAAAAAGATCCCCTTTAATATTGCGCAATTAATTCGTACAAAATGTGCAATAATGCGTTTTGATAAAAATGCATTGTATTGAAATTACACTCAAAGCAATCGGTCTAATTTTCACAAAGATAAGGAGTTGTTAAATTTTGGAATGAGGAAGGGATACACATTGGAATGAGAAGGTCATACATATTGAAATTAGCGTGTGGTTAACATTTGAATGAGGAGGTTATACACATTGGAATGAGAAGGTCATACATATTGAAATTAGGGTGTGGTAAACATTTGAATGAGGAGGTGATATACAGTGGAATGAAGAAATCATCTACATTGGAAATAGTAGGCGATAAACATGTGAACTTGGTCAAAACTACTTGCCCAGTATCAAACCTCTTTGTTAACCAGCCAAATACTCACTGTGACCATGCTTACAGGCAGAAAGAGCAGGCACTTTGCTCAGCAGCCAATTACTCAACGTGAACGTGCTTACGGCACAAGGATCAGGCTCGTTCAACAGCAATACACTCGATATAACCATGCTGACAAGCACAAGGACCAGTCTTCTTGTTCAGCAGCCAAATACTCACTGTGACTATGCTTACAGGCACATGATACGGCTCCTTGTTCAGAAGCCAAATTACTCGCGACTAACTTGCTTACAGTCACATTGATCAAATCTCCTTGTTCAGTAGCCAACTACCCACTACACTGTGACAATGCTTGCATGAAAACTTACAACACCATGGTTCAAGCTATTCATCCAACAGCAAACAACTGGTTGTGAATATGCTTACGGCTACACAATAAAAAGTACTTGTCCCGCTACCACAAACCGACTCTAAATATGCTTATAGGCACTCTGATCAAACCTTATTTTTCCGAAACAACTACAAGGATGCAAAATACTATTTGTTTCATAAATATCAATAATACCATTATATCTACAGTGGCAATGAAAAATACAAGTACACCCAAATAAAAGTAAAAAAAAATCAAATATTAACCCAGTTAGGATGAAAAATGCAAAGGGTAAAAACTAAGTTGAATGAGAGACACGTGCAGACATCACATAGCACGCACACATCAAAATAGCTTTAACAAATAGTGGTGGGATAACCGCATCGGAAAGTAGGTGAAACACGAGTTTACTGCAACACGGCTTCACAAGGTATTTAACCTAACCCATATGCACATACACTCATTCTTGTCAATAATTTAAAAAAAACAAGACAATAAGACTGATAAAAGCCAGCATCAACTTGACAACAATACGAAATGAGAAAAACTCAAATATAGATTGACGAAGTAATAAAACAACTGGAAACATACATCAATTACACTCGAATAAGTCTAGCTGGGGCATCAATGCCAGCTCTTAAAGGGTTCGATGCTGTTTTTCAAAGACAACAATCTTATATAGCTCCCCTTAGCATATTGAAAGCTTAGAACTCTAAATACATCATTGTTCACACCAACAGGTTGAACAAAATAAAAACAAAAATAACAAATACTTGTTCGTGTGCTTGACGGACGAAGAGTCTCTAGTATATGCGGATAACCAGAGCAACACTTGGGGAATCTAACGCTGGCCTCTATCGAAATATGGCTTTAAGTCCATAATTGTTAGTCAATTAAAGTCAGTTAATATTGCAGGGAGTTAAAATCAACATGGATCTTATCTCTAAACAGTATTATTCAATTAATGATAGGCATGTATCATTTAAAATAATACTTCTATTAATACTTCTACATCGGTATTTAGGTCATTGAGCCGCTTAATTAGTCTATTAAATTAAACATTTTAAGTTTACGTAGACAATTGCCCTGGATGGGTAAAATCATTAGAGATTAGGTGTTAAGATTATAATTGTAAAGAGAATATCGTGAGGCCTTTTGGAAATTTTTAAAAGGGTCATCTAAATTTATATTTCTCTAAATCATTGCTTAAGCAATGAAGTCTTATAGAAATACGTTAACGTGGAAAATCGCCATTATGGATTAGGGTGTTAACACTGTAATTGTACATAAAGAGTATGTTGCGATCCCTTTTGGAAACTTAAAAGCGTCACCTTAATTAACATCCCTCTCAGTTCTTGCTTTAGCAGTTAAGCAGTCTTCATTTTTTACAGGAAAAATACTCATCGACGTCCGAACACACTCCAATCACAGCATCTCGAACATTTTCCAACGAAAACAACCTCTGATGTACATCGGTGCATTTGAGTACAAGAAATTTGTCACATTAGTAATAACAATATTACTTAAACGTAGTGTTTAAACGTGTTATTTTAATTTCTTTAATTTGATTGCGAATGAGGTGTGTTATTGCATTGATAATTAAGATTCTTAAGATTCACAAATATAGTAATGTTAATTTTCTCAACAAGCGTGAGTTTCCCAGATTCTATCTTTATATTGCTACCAAACAATTAAATATTTGTGAACTGATGCAAATATGACTGTAAACATACACAGTAGAGATACTTATGCAACGATTGCAATTATATTGTTAAACAGAACTTGACAATAAAACTGCAAAAGGGCAGTGCACTTTTTCTGATGACAAAATGGTGTTATAATATTGAACAATGCAGCCTTTATGAATTCTATTAGAAATCCAATACGGGTTTTTAACAGTCAAAGAAAAGCCCAGGTCAGGGAGCAAAGACAGGGTAATAACAACATTACATCTTGGTGATGATAATAAGACAATATAAAGATAATATAACAAAGAAATCCAATCGATGATGTAATTTATGATATATAAATTAAGATGTATCAGTAACGAAGGTTGTAATGTAAACATAGCGTAATCATGAGTGTTTAAAACACATAACAAAATGTCAGTGAATAAATAAACTTAAACATGTTCCCCATTTTAAATATGAATCTATCAGACTGTGTGCCAAATGTTTAGAACTATGTTAAATGTTAACAATGTAGACGGAGTTGTTACTAACTTTAAAAGGCCAAATATCGTATGATGTGATTATACATTAAACTAGAACAGATACACTTGAAACAGTTCTTTTATAACTTCTTAGAAACACTGCAGATCACATGGGTGTCCATGGAACTTCAAGGGCAGTAATAAATTGAAAGTTAACAACGATGATGTTGATAACCCTGGTAAGTTTAACAAAATTCTAAATAATCGGTCCATTGTCTTATAAATGTAATTAAAATGGTCATTTGTTCATACGTTGAACTGCGGCAAATTGTTTACACTTTAATATTACATAATTTAGTGCTAATACTGCAACAATCATCCTTACAGTATTTTTTTCCAATTCCGATTCTTATATCTTAGTGAGGCCGGTTAGAGTACCAGCTGAAAAAATACAAAAAACATATGGTATCAAAGTCTATAAAAAGTGTTCTGCAATGCCGATGAAACAAAATTGCAAAGTCGTTATTGAAAATATTTTATAACATTCAAATTTAAACCTAAGTTTAGTTTATCGGACACTAAATTCTTTTCGGGCATAATGTATAGATAGGTATACGCTTGGATCTTAAATAAATTGAGCAATTAGAAGCACCATTTTGAGCATCTGTAAGAATAAAATATTAGGGTAATAAGAAAAAAATGAGGTTTGGGGATTAAAATGAATTGGGCTCTGCCTTAGAACCTTAACATTGCGTTTGGGCCTTTAAAACATTATAAGTGAATCATGATGTTGTGCAGTTTCCCTAACATTAAGCGAATATTTCAGTCAGAACACATTACACATTTTTAACACATTAACCGTAAAACCTTCAGAGTAAAGATAACCAGACACATGTTCGTTATGGATAGAACAATTGTATAGTTTTGGTTAGTTGACATACAAGATTTAATGCTGAATACCTTCACCGATATATTTGCAGTTTTCTTCAGGATGAATTTCGGACAAGGAAGCTATACGACACAAACAATTAACCAAAAAAATCACCTTTATGACATGAACTCATTTTTTGTCGCGATTTATAAAAAACAAAAAAATAAAAATGAAGTTTTGCTCATGTAAATAAACATGACAATGCTACCAAAGACTTTAAATAGTTACGTGGAAAAGCTTTATTTATCCGGACATCATCTAAAAGCCACGTGCACGTGTCCTGTTGACAAGACACTAGAAGTCCCATATGCACGATCCCTTTGGTTGCGATAACATCAAACACAAGCCAGTAAGGCGTCACGAAGCTGATAAATAGCGATCAAGACATAAGCAAAAAAGCTCCAAGAAAGCCATATTATACGATTTACTATGCAACAAGCGTCACCATTTATTCCTGACAGCGCACGTTATTTTACCGAGACTTAGCAAATTCATAGAATTCGATAGGATTTTTTTTTACAAACTCATATATTAATACTATTATTTTCCTGATATCATATTTGGAACATTTTAGGTACCATGTTTTTAATATTGTGCGTCGCACTTTCGATCTCGGTTTACGGAACACATATTTGTGATATTTTTTTTTCCTCTTGTAAAACAGCTTCCGATACAAACTTTCTGCATCTGGTATCTATCATATCTGTTTGTATTACCTTTCCATTCACCTTCGTTCACACGCAAGCATGCAATACACCTTCTTTCAGGAACTTTTTTTATGGCGGTCTTGAAAAAGTGTCATAAATTATAGTTTGTTATCAAAGTACTTGATGTATTAAGGCAAAATAATGTATTTCATTTTAGTTGAGGGCCTTTAATTGTGCCCTGATAATCATGCAATTTATTTGCTAGTTTCGATTATGTCTTTTTGAAATTATCCACGCAGTGACAGTTATCTGGTAAAATAAAATGGTGATCGGAGTAGCAAAAGCCGACTAAACCCCATTTTAAACTAGTCACAGAGTAGCATTTACCGACAATATCCAAGCAAAAAAAATATCCGACTATTTCATATTTATAATAGCCTAGGAGTAGCGAAAACACTTTTTCAAAAGCTCAAAGCTATCCACCAAATGGCAATAACCGATAAATTTTCCATTCAAAACTATCTACGGAGTAGTATTTAACCAATTATTTCCCATTCAAAACTATCAATCGAGTAGCAATAACCGAATATTTCCCATTCAAAATTATGCACGGAGTAGTAATAGCTGACTAATATTGAACATTCTTCTATAGATCATAACGGAAACTGATTCGAATAAAATACGAACAACCTCTACAATACGTAAACATTATAAAAAAGAGCACCATTTGGGGAAAATCCAACGTTCATCTCTATCGAAGTATGAATAAGTAATAAATGAAATCCAATTAATGTCGCGGAAATTTTAGATCAGGATGCACCAATTCCCTAAAATAGTATTTTTCTAATAATAACATACATGTATCATGTTAAATTTTATCTAATTATCATCGGTATTTAAAAGGTCATTGAGCCGTTAAGTAAGTCTATTCTTATAAGGCCTTTTAATTTAAGGTAACATATCGCCATGGAAATCATGATGGGTATAACCGTTAGGAATCACGGATTTAAGACTGTAATTGTATATAGAGAGTATGTATTGATGACTATTGGATATTGTGTAAGAGTTCATTAACCTATAACTCTCTTAAGCATTGTTTAAGCAGTTAAGCAGTCTTAAATTTATTACAGGAACAATTCTCATTAACCAAACCTACTCCGATCGGAGCGCATCCAGCAGTTTCAATCGAAAAAATTCGGATATAGTTCGGTGCATTTTAATACAATCAGTTCGTAAAAATAACAAGGATATAATTTAAGTATAGTGTTTAAATGTGTCATTTGTATTTCTTAAATTCAAATTGATTCCCAGTGAGGCGAACTATTGCATAGATAAATAAGATTTCTAAGATTAAAGTCACTCGGATTAACTTTTAATTGAAATTACTACGTAATCAACTTGCATCGTAGTTAAATGTTAGAAATTCTGACATTGTATACTGTACACACACATCATAAGTTGTTTTCGACGGAAAATGACCGAGGTGTTCCGATTGATTATATTCTTGAAGACTAACCTCGCCGTCAAAGAAGAATAATACACTATTTCAATGTAAAGTTCACCCCGCTTGTCATAAAGTTTGATGGTTAAATTTCGATTAATAACTCTTAACTGAGGATATTAAAACGAAGCTTCTTAATCAAAATTTATTACGCTTTGATCCTGAAGGATTCTATAAATTCGATAGTTTCGGTAAAAAGGGATTATCCAAATTCAACATGTTATCAATGTATCTAACAGTATTGTCAATTTTCTCAACAAGCGCGTGTTCCCCAGATTGTATCTTTATATTGCTACCGAATAGTCAAGTATTTGTGAACTGATGCAAATATGACTGTATATATACATAGTAGTGATATTAATGCAACGATTGCAATTGCATTGTTGAACAGAATTGAGTATACAAGGACACGTTGGCATCTTGACGATGTGACTTCAGAACTGCAAAAGTGCAATGAGGTTCACCGAGGACACAATGATGTTTCAATTATGAACAATAAAACCTTAAAAGATTCTCTTAAAGTTCGATATGGATTTTTAACGATCAAAGGAAGGAACGGGTCGTGGAGCAAGGAATGGGCAATAGCAGCATGACACATATTGGTGATGATGAAAAGATTATATGGAGATAAGATATAAAACTTATTCATCTCAGTGATGTAATAGCTGACATATGAATTACAATACATGAGAAATGTAGAAAATAAATCAAATCAGTAACAAAGGTTGTAATTCAAGCCTAATTCTGATTGTTCTGAATAGACATGGGGAAGACGATACTAATGTTGTAAGAACGTGTGTCCAACCCATTTGCTTTTTGTATACTCTATATCAGTGTTGTAAACACCGATCATGCTGAAAGAAAAAAGGCAATACAATATGTTTAAATCAATAAGTAACTGTCAGACTATGTATAAAAATGGTTATCATTTCACATCGTTTAACTGCGGGAATTGCTTAATATTTGATATACATATTATAGTTCTAATGGTATTATATATATTTATACATAGTGTGAAAACAACCATGCATGGTGATACATTAGAATTTAAAAAGCTATGAAACATTTGGTGTCAACGTATTTCAAATGGTATTTGTATGCCGATGTTAAAAGTCTTTTATGAAAGCCAAATATAACATAACAATTTTAACTTACTTTATTCATCTTCAAAAATATTGTTTCAAGAAAATGAATATAAATGCATAAGGAATGAAATGTGAAATGCCTTAGGAACTTAACATTACGTTAAGGCCTTGAATGGATGTTAACCATAATTTAATCTTGGATGATGTGCAGCTTCTCTTACATTTAGTGAATAGCCTATTTAGTATAAATTACACAGTTGATTACACCTTAACTATAAATACTGCAGTGCAAAGATAACGAGACACATGTTATTTACAGATAAAATACATTCATCATTTTTTATTTGGCATACAAGATCTAACGTGGATTGCCTTCACCGATTTATTTGAAGTTCTTAGAATGGAATTTGGACTTTGATGTCAGTAACTGACAGATATTCATTTGAAAATAATTTACAAATTTAAGCCTAATCATACAATTTTCAAAAGCGTTACAAACGAATTTTTGCAAAATGAAGCATGAAGCATTTATAGAAACAAATTGAACAAAAAAGCTCAAAATCGAACTTCTCATGATATTTTATTTTCAAAACAAAAGTTTTGTTTTCATTGCACACTTTTGTTCTACAATAAATAAGAGAATAGACACATACATTGGCACCAAACACAACAGGAACCATAAACAAACATCGCTTTATACTACATGAACTCAATTATTTTTTCAGGTTATATATTTGGAAAACTATAATTAAAAAGTTTTGAATATCGAATTGACAATGCAATCCAAAACTAAACATACGTGGAAAAGCTTTATTTATCCGGACATCATCTAAAAGCCACGTGCACGTGTCCTGTTCACAAGACGCTAGAAGTCCCATGTGCACAATCCCTTTAGTTGCGACACCATCAAAGACAAGCCAGTAAGGCGTCACGAAGCTGATAAAAATTGACGTCTCCGTTATAGCTATCAATACGTAAGCAAAAAGCTCCAAGAAAGCCATATTATACGATTTACTATGCAAAAAAGTATCACCGTTTATTCCTTCCAGCGTACGTTATACTTTAAGTCTAAACAAATCCATGTACTTCGAAACAAAGCTATTTATACATACACATAAACGTCGAATGACAATTATTTTCCTGGATATCGTATTTCAAACGTTTTGTCATCGTTTTCTATGTTTTGCGTCGCACTTTTATAACTCGGTTTTCTGAACACATATTGATGGTTGTTTTTTTATTCCTGTTATGAGACAACATGCGATAAGAACTTTCTGCAACTGGTTTCCATCATGTTTTGTTTATATTATTTTTTTTCGTGATAATTTTGTTTACACCGAAGCATATCATACACCTGAAGAAATCATACAACTTTTATATTTTCCACCAATCCTTAAGGAGCTACTTAGCTCTACTGAGGATAGCAAAGCAATTGCGCTGGCGCGGTGTCCGTCGTCAGTGCACCCGTACACAGTTGCTTATGAACGCGGTCTGCTCAACTGAGATCAGTAGAGCTTGCGCGTTGTCCGTCGTCCGTGCGTCTGTAAGCAATTGCTGGTAAGCGATACAGTCTTCAGTTTTGGTTGTATCCTAATCAGTCGTATAAAGTAGTTAGATATCAATGAGAGCTGACGGTTCCTTTCTAAAACAAATCAGATCCGCCCATGCATGACTAGATTGTCGCCTTAAAGATGTTGCAGTATTACTCAAGGGATATAACTTTGAACAGAGAGTTGTGTATTAAAGCAGTAGTTCTTTCCCTTGCCTGTAATCAAATGCATTTTCTAGGGGAGTCCATCTGTATAGCTATGTATTATTGTAGTCTAGTTTAGCCTTTTTGATACATATTATCACTGTTTGCTTCCATTTAAATGTTACCAAACAAATCATGTCAGTAGAGCAAAGCCCCTCATGTGCCTCTTGTTTAATAGACGGCCAGTTCAAAAGTATTACATATAATATTTTTTACGATGTCTTTCATGAACTAAGCCAAACTAATGTATTTCATTTCAAGGACGGACTTTTTGTTTTATTTACCGGAGCTTTTAAAGAAGAAAGCCTAGATGAATGCACAAAAGAAACGTATTGTTTTTATCCATTGTCATGTTTTACTTATTTGGGATCTTAATGATCGAAACAAAAACGCATGAGTATATTTATGCATACTTCCGGAAATTTAACAAATTTCTTCAATTAGACGCAAGTTCAGGTGCGAGCTCTCTTTGTACTGTAAGATTTGTGTGTTATATGCATGTAGGCTGCGTTTCTTTAAATATATTTTATGAGTTGAAACATGCGACATGAAACCATAAGGCATAACAGTAAAACTAATGCATATCTTCTTTTTGAAACGGTCATTATGGTAAATATTGAGAAGATACGGTGAAAATTACAGCTACATAAATCTTGACCAAGGAATTAATTTCCGTCATTTAAACAAAAGCAATTTAAATTACAAATATATATCATGTGTGAAATCCGGGAGTAATATTTTTGTTATTGGGCCAAGGTGAAACATTTCTACCAAGCCAAGGGGGAGGGTGCCCTGATGACCTTTCCCAGCACCTTGCTGCCTTTTTATTATGCATTGAAGTGCCATTTTAGTTTTTCAATAACTTGTGCTGAAAGCAGTTGCATACAACCTGGTTTCTCTGAAAGTTTTGAACTTTATTTGATATTTATTTGACATATTGACAAGTAAATCTTTAGACATAAGTTTAAAATGATACTTTTAACTAGGGATGGAAACCGGATACCAAATCGGTATCTGGATATTCGTATCAAGTATTCGAGAACGATCCGGATACTCGTATCAAATTGTTTTCATAATAAGTAAATTTCCTATTATATGTCACCCACCTTCTGTTCCCTTTCTGACCTAGTATCCTGCCATTTTCGAATCCTGGCTGAAGCACTTAGTCAGTAATTTGCATTTTTCACAAGCATCAATTGTACAATTGCAAAGTATGATACAGAGCGCAAAGAAAACAGAATAAACACCAGATATCAATAAATTGGAAATCCTGAAAAGACGATACTTATTTAGTTATCACGAAAAAGCTAAGTACATTTGCTACGTTCACAAAAGCAATGGGGACCATGTGCAAAAATCCTTTGCTACAATTCCCACAAAAACGAGCCAGTAGGGAGCCACATAACTGATGAACAGTAACGTGACGAGCAAGGCAATTAGGGCAAAGCCACACAGCTTTTTGAATGCCATATTTGTATAAAAATTGTAGGGAAACATTGATATCTATATGTATATCATTAATTTAAACTCAAGGTCCGACAGCCTTAATGCATTTGAAATAAACTATGCAAATTATGAGATGAAATGGATATTACAGACTTAATTAATCTTTCGAGCTAGATGCATGGCAACATGACAACTGTTTGCATAGGGAAATATCTACTTCCATATGTAATAGCAGCGGATATTCTGTTCTCTTAACTACCGAGACTTCACTTATCCTAGAAAGTAGAAATGATAACAGGATGAAAAAAAGCAAAATATCCTTTCATGTTCAAATATTATCCATTTTCTTGGCCAAAGCATTTAAACGCATGCACAACGGAGCTCCGATATTGGACAATATCCATGGCATTAATGTCTTTTTGTCAAACATGAGTATTTGTTTCCCGCTCGTATAATTACAAAACATCTCTTGGATCTATAACTTGTCTGAAAGCTGCCAGAGTGGATTGCGCATATTTTCAGTGCTGTTTTAACATTGTCATTGGCAAGCGCTTTAAATTGTGCAAATAATTTTCATCAAATAATTTTTATCATAATACCTTCGAGTGTACATAAGAGCAAGTGCTTCTGAAACATAAGCTAGTTTTATAGTTCTTCTTTTCATTTACAAATCATACTGATTGCGCTTTCGTCATAAATAAAAAATAAAGTAACAAAATAGTTCCTTTAAAAGGAATAGTATTCATTGCGGAAGAATATCAGTGATTTATATTGTTTTTCATAGAGCGTGCACTTGTTATATAAATGATAAAATGGAACTGTTTTGATATACCAAAAAAGAAGAATAAAAGTCGACAACAATGGTTCGTATGAAGGTTTCCGAGTTGAATTTGAAAAAAGGTGCATAAAACATGGTATATCTACCCTATGAGCATATAGTAGATCACAGTAAATCTTTTAGCATTCACCAATCATTTGATACCTGCTACGTTTTCAGCTTCTAAACACATGGTTACAATATTGTTATCAATAATTATTTTTTTTCCATAAATGCATTATTTAATAAGAAGTTCAAAGTTTACCACATACAATTTATGTTTGTTATACAAGAGTGTGTATTGTTTTTGAATATGAGTGTCCATTTAACTTTGATCCTAGTTAAACAAACAATGATCAAATCTTAAACGATACTCGGTGACAGACACGCAGCGTCTAACATGACAAATGCATTGTGTTAGACTTTGATATTGGAGTCTTATGTTCTATATTGCCTGACGGTTATATATAGTTAAAATTCGAATTGTTGCTCGCTATATGTGAGGAGGTTTAAACTAAAGCAATGCACCGTCAAATGTTTACATTTTTTGTTCATTTGAATCATATATTTTGTGTACTTAAAAGAATGGACAGTCAGAATTTGTCTCGAGTTCCTGCCCTAGTTAGAAACTACAAATGTGGTACATTTGAGAAGCGATGAGAATCCACAACCTCCAAGATGTTGGGCGGACACCTCTACAACTAACCCACTGTTACCTTTGGATTAATTGCCCTTCATACATATATAATAGTGTTAAACAATAGCTCTATTTCGTTCTACGGGTCAAATAAAACAAATATTATACATGACATCACATTTACGTCATCAACAAAAGCAATAAATATAGTCCGATTTCTGCTGTAATTTACGCGTTTTGTAAGTCGAAAAGTCTTAGAACTTTGCATTTTGTATGATTTCAATTGTGAATCTATAGAAAAACGTATATGTATGTCGGTTCGATATCATTGAAGCAATTAAATATTGTCTCTGATTTTACTGGCATCCATATTTTGAAGATAATGTTCGTGAAGTACCATATAAGTTGCTCAGAAACAGTCTGTGTCACTTCAACTGGATTTTGTGTTAATCGAATTGTTTAGTTAATGGCAAAGTATTCTATTGACACGATGCAGGAAAAAACAGTGTTTTACAATAATTCTTTCCCCTAAGACGAACAAAACTGCTCGTAGCGAATGATTGTCTTTTTTAAACATGAATATAAAAGTAGTCGTTAAATAATTCGTACCATTGCTACTGTTTAAGTCATAAACAGCGATCGGAGCCGGTAGGAGTCTTCAATACCATTATCAGCGATCGGAGCCTGTAGGGGCCGTTTCAATACCATTATCAGCGATCGGAGCCTGTAAGGGCCGTTTCAATACCATTATCAGCGATCGGAGCCTGTAGGAGTCTTCAATACCATTATCAGCGATCGGAGCCTGTAGGGGCCGTTTCAATACCATTATCAGCGATCAGAGCCGGTAGGAGTCTTCAATACCATTATCAGCGATCGGAGCCTGTAGGGGCCATTTCAATACCATTATCAGCGATCGGAGCCTGTAGGGGCCGTTTCAATACCATTATCAGCGATCGGAGCCTGTAGGGGCCGTTTTAATACCATTATCAGCGATCAGAGCCTGTAGGGGCCGTTTCAATACCATTATCAGCGATCGGTGCCTGTAGGGGCCGTTTCAATACCATTATCAGCGATCGGAGCCTGTAGGGGCCGTTTCAATACCATTATCAGCGATCGGAGCCTGTAAGGGCCGTTTCAATATCATTATCAGCGATCGGAGCCGGTAGGAGTCTTCAATACCATTATCAGCGATCGGAGCCTGTAGGGGCCGTTTCAATACCATTATCAGCGATCGGAGCCTGTAAGGGCCGTTTCAATACCATTATCAGCGATCGGAGCCTGTAGGAGTCTTCAATACCATTATCAGCGATCGGAGCCTGTAGGGGCCGTTTCAATACCATTATCAGCGATCAGAGCCGGTAGGAGTCTTCAATACCATTATCAGCGATCGGAGCCTGTAGGGGCCGTTTCAATACCATTATCAGCGATCGGAGCCTGTAGGGGCCGTTTCAATACCATTATCAGCGATCGGAGCCTGTAGGGGCCGTTTCAATACCATTATCAGCGATCAGAGCCTGTAGGGGCCGTTTCAATACCATTATCAGCGTCGGTGCCTGTAGGGGCCGTTTCAATACCATTATCAGCGATCGGAGCCTGTAAGGGCCGTTTCAATACCATTATCAGCGATCGGAGCCTGTAAGGGCCGTTTCAATACCATTATCAGCGATCAGAGCCGGTAGGAGTCTTCAATACCATTATCAGCGATCGGTGCCTGTAGGGGCCGTTTCAATACCATTATCAGCGATCGGAGCCTGTAGGAGCCGTTTCAATACCATTATCAGCGATCAGAGCCTGTAGGGGCCGTTTCAATACCATTATCAGCGATCAGAGCCGGTAGGAGTCTTCAATACCATTATCAGCGATCGGAGCCTGTAGGGGCCGTTTCAATACCTTTATCAGCGATCGGAGCCTGTAGGGGCCGTTTCAATACCATTATCAGCGATCGGAGCCTGTAGGGGCCGTTTCAATACCATTATCAGCGAACAGAGCCTGTAGGGGTCGTTTCAATACCATTATCAGCGATCGGAGCCTGTAGGGGCCGTTTCAATACCATTATCAGCGATCGGAGCCTGTAAGGGCCGTTTCAATACCATTATCAGCGATCGGAGCCTGTAAGGGCCGTTTCAATACCATTATCAGTGAACAGAGCCGGTAGGAGTCTTCAATACCATTATCAGCGATCGGAGCCTGTAGGGGCCGTTTCAATACCATTATCAGCGATCGGAGCCTGTAGGAGCCGTTTCAATACCATCATCAGCGATCGGTGCCTGTAGGGGCCGTTTCAATACCATTATCAGCGATCGGAGCCTGTAGGGGCCGTTTCAATACCATTATCAGCGATCGGAGCGTGTAGGGGCCGTTTCAATACCATTATCAGCGATCGGAGCGTGTAGGGGCCGTTTTAATACCATTATCAGCGATTGGAGCGTGTAGGGCCGTTTCAATACCATTATCAGCGATCGGAGCCGGTAGGGGCCGTTTCAATACCATTATCAGCGATCGGAGCCGGTAGGGGCCGTTTCAAGGCCATATACTGTTTCACGCCATTTTGACATAAGGAAACATGACACTTTAAAAAGTTGAAGTAAATGTATTATCATACAACACACGTGTTTCGAGATTTAGCGTTTTAAAGGTTAACTTTAATGAAGCTGCATTTATTTGGTCAGTGTTAATAGATTAGCGTTCATAACCGAAAAGAAATTGTCAAGTATACATAGGAAAATATATCAAGTACCTGTTGTAGCAAATATTAAGTGTTGTCGATGAGTGCTTTTTCTTGGGCTATTACTCGCAGTCATGTGACACAAATCAATATTACCTGTGTGTTGGGAATCTTCACTATGGAATATGTTCAGATGTCGGGAATTTCAGACTTTAGGAAATGATCTCCAACTCGAAATTTACACATATTGAGAACTTGTAATTCATTTTTATTAAAAGCAAGACAGTTTGATACTCTACCCGATGTATTCGATTTAATGTGTCTCTTGACGGTTGAAAATACATGCAACACGTGTTCAATATGGGCGCCGCATTGATGACCTAATTATAAGGTCCCGTTTAATTTCCGAGGTTATAACCGTCTGATAATGGCCGAGGGTTTCTAATTTATATTTAAGATCTTGGGTGGTATTCAATATTCAACTTAAATTAATCTTAAGGTCATACATCTTTGACTTCATTCACTCTATTGGCCAGTAATTAATAACAAGTAATCCGATTAGCTACATCGTTCTTAGATCCAATACCAATATTGAATCTAGCCCAGGTCGTTAAATAATTTACCAAATCTTACAATTTATAGGTGTACAGTTGTTATGTGGTCATTTTACCAGTCAACTTCACGCTGTATACATCGTTTATTTTGTTCGCATTGCACATTACGTCGTATGTGAATCATAAAATGAATCCAGACAAATGAATGAGGCTCAACATTCATACTTTGTGAAATCTCGATGAAATTACTTGTAAACAAATCATGAGAAATATATCTGCGCCGTACACTATGAAATGATTGGCATACATTTATTTCCGGGCGAGGAAATCAATATCAACACACTGGCGGTCAGACTGTACCAGAGCGTAATTGATTTCCCTACTGATAAACGTCTTACAGCGCTTCAAAAAGTACAAGGAACCATCAATGTTTTTACAGCCTACAATAAACAAATTAGTCCAATTGTTTAGGATATATACTTTGGATAAAATCAAATTGAAGCTTGAATGGACCGTGGCTCCTGAGTGCAAGCTAACTGTTTCACAAATCAACGTCCTTAATTGTCTGAACATATACGTGTTATTTGATAAACAACTGCAGTTTCCATTTTAATAATAAAACTTGCCTTACATAACTATGTACAGGCCCCAATATAGGTTTGAATATTTTATGTTAATAATTGTGTTTGACGGATAACAGTGTGTTGAATCTTTTCGAAATTTGAAACTGAAGATAAACGATATGCGAAGTGGAATTGGAAGAAAAAGTAAAAACTGAATATGTATACTATATCAAAGTAAAGAAGGAACTTGCCATTCCTGATGTGTTGGTCACGGTTTACGATCACGCCGAAAAGGAAACATTATTATACGACTAAACTCTATCACAGCTATTGAAAAGGTTTCTTTTTACGGTTGTAAGCGAACCATGCACGAGAATTTCGATTTATCCCACTAGCCGATACATTGTATTTAGAAAGGCCATGCTAATAATATAATGTCTATCTTTCGGAAAAATATTTCTGTTTATCTACTTATCAAGCTGTATTTATTTATTTATTGATGCATGTATTTCCTCACTAATATATGCAATACACTTATCGTGGTATTAGTCAGATACAGTTACTCGCTTTGTCTTCAAAAGTGTCCTCTTACAGACGTTAGAAACCGTTTCGCTAGGACGAACACCAATATCAACGTGAATTAATGTCTTAACCGATACACATGTTATTGAAACCCATGATATGTGTGATACTACGACCACACAAATTGAAAATAATGCTAAAATTTCTCCCGAGAGCGAGCTTAAAAGGACACGTAGACTAGTGCATAAATGTCTAAACCGATACAAATCTTTTTCACAATCATGATAATTGTTTAAACTTATATGGGTATTTGGGTCAAGCTTACGATCATACAATTTGCGTCAACTTGATGATCACACAAATGAAAAATGAAATATAAATTTCTCCCGATTGCGAACTAAAATGTTCCCGCGTCTACATGCTTTAAAGCTGCACTCTCACAGATTGATAGTTTTGACATTTTTTTTATGTATTTTTTTGTGTCTTGGAACAAGCCAATTTATGCAAAAATGCATGGAAACCAGTGATGTAAGTCTGCTGACAAAAACATCAGATAGCAGATTTTCATATTGAAGTTCAAAAAATTATGTTTTATGTTTTTTTTTTAAACGTTAGTAACGCTTTTTAATAGCCATAGAACATTATTTTTCGTACTGAAATATGAAAATCTGCGATCTGATCTTTTGTCAGCAATCTTCTATCGTTGGTTTGCAGATATATACGCATTAAATGGCTCATTCCTAGACAAAAAAAAAAATGAAAAAAGAAGTTGCAAAAAGGATAAATCAGTGAGAGTACAGCTTTAATGCCTATGCGATATACATGCTACAAAGAGAAATGTCGAGTGCTTGTTGAGCATGATCATTTTAGATAAGATAAAATAATCTGTATTTCAAGTCGGTTATGATAAACATCATAACACTTGATAATAGTTATTTTCCGACAAAGTTTAACATCACGATAAAGTATTTCTCTTCCCTGTGTATAACAATATCAGAAAGGAGTTGATAAACCATTATGTATTAGAAACCAAAGTATTTACAAGTTTATTCGCAAACATCGTCAAATCAATAATT
This sequence comes from Mya arenaria, assembly GCF_026914265.1. NCBI lineage: Eukaryota > Metazoa > Mollusca > Bivalvia > Myida > Myidae > Mya > Mya arenaria. Next base: position 36,383,912 of record NC_069131.1, read on the forward strand.
CGTTATAAAATATATAAACCAAGCATTTCTTCCATGATAGCAACTATATGGTAAATAATATAATTAAGAATATTCAGTAATAATGACTATACTATATGATATTAGCCTCCAAATCCTGTTATTTCAGATATGTACCATGTACATGTACATTTTTATTTAGAAATTCATCATTTGTAATTTTTAAGCATATTCCTCTCTGTTATGTTAGCATTTGTCTTTACATTATATCCTTGTAAACAGGCCATGTTTCATTGTATCCATATTAATTATTTTCTGATGAATGTACTTTTGTCAAGAAGCTGCCATAAAAATGTTAACGACAATAAACGATTCTTCCCGCCAGTCTGTCATTAAATTGCCAATTAACATGCACCAGACCATGAGTGTGAAATAAGATGAGGATTATTTCCAGTGTACAGTCGAACCCCGTTGGCTCGAACTTGCTTGGCTCGAATCCTCGTTGGCTCGAACTAGATGCATAGGACCAATTTATTTACACTGAGGTTAAACATTCCCGCTTAGCTCGAATTATCCGAGGCTCGAGGAAGTTCGAGCCAACGGGGTTCGACTTTATATAAAACCTGAAGCTTCGACCTAACACATGTGTTTGAGAATAATGAATAGATGCTATGACAATGCATTTACAATCTTTCATGTTAGCACTTGAAGATCATTTACTCATCAATATAGTACATTGAAAAACTCTATATACATGCGATGCCATTTTCTAAGGACGACTGAGATTTCATTTGTTGCCAAAACTAATGGCCACGGAGCGAAAAGTGTTTGCTATATCAGACATATTAGCCGTAATGTAATGCGACAAAACATGTCAGCCATTAGTTAAATTAAACAAATAGAAAGAACATGCTTCAGACATCCCTCCCCCCCCAAAAAAAAAAAAAAATTAAAAAAAAATGTACAGACGAGCCCGTTTGCTCGAACTCGCTTGGTTCGTTTTTTCTCTTTGGCTCGAACTAGATTTCTTTATACTAAAAGTTAACAATCCCGCTTGGCTAGACTATTCCGAGGCTTGAGGTATATTTGCCGGTCCGTGGGAGTTCGAGCCAACGGGGTTCGACTGTACGCAAAAAAACGCTCTGGACAAAAAATGCGCACAAATTCTTCTAGGGACTCTACTTTGAGGGGAAATCTTCATATCAAATACAATGACTCAAGTATATTTGGGTAGTTAAGTAAGTTTCGAGCGAGAAGCAAACGGATAAAACAGTAGACACGGAGTTATATTTCACAATATCTAACGATAAGTATAGCTGCAACCAAGGGCGTGTAAAGGAAGACAAGACCAGGGGCAGCTCCAGAACTCTACTTTAGAGGGGGCGTACTTTAGGGGCGTAACCTTTCGACTTGCGCCCCTCCCTCAGAACCAAAATTTATATGGATCGAAGTTTTGGCAAGGGAGTTTTGTGGCTTTCCCTCAAAACAATTTTAAAGATTTCTAGTCCGAAATGTTGCATTATGGGCGTATTTGATTACTTATATTACTTATTTTCTCCTATATTGAAATAAAAAGTAAACTTGAACGCCCCCGCCCCCGCACCCGCACCGCTCCCTCAGGATCCGCTAGTAAAGATAACATTTGAAGCCATCTTCAGTAAGATTAAACACTTGAGAAAAAATGTTTTACAAATAAGGAAAACGTGCTGACAATGTTGAGAGATTTTGAAATGCAGCAGCATACTTCCGCTTCAAATTTACAATTTTGCAGTTTTAATCTGAACGAAAGAAGAGTTATACTTGAACATTATTTACAATTGAAGTATAGACACTTACGTTTTTCAAAATGATTCATTTTTTTGAGAGATTTATTTTTTTCGAGAAAAACTAGGTAGCAAAAATAACCACTACGGACAAATTATCAGAAAAATGCTTCTGTTATATGTCCCTTGGTTTTGACAAGAAAATGAACAAGTAAACCAAACCAATCGCTGTATAACCCATTCATTCGTCCTCGCATGCAACAACATTACAAAATTAATGCATTATGTGGCCTGGTAATAATAAACAGTGTCCACATACTTTCCATTATATAAGTATCTTCCATGGCCGAGAGTGTAAGATAGGTTCATCCCGACCCGAGCGTAGGGTGTTTTGCGGAAACGAGGCTTACCGAGTTTCCGCAAAACACCCTGCGCGAGGGTTGGGATGAACCTATCTTACACGAGTGGCTATGGTAGATGCTTTTTCTCCCACCTCAGTTCAACAAAATTAAGTAAAAATGTATTTTTTTGCCGGAACTATTTTGTGCGTAGTGAAAATAAATGCGTATGGATATGTGATAATTCGTGGTTGTCATAGATATGCGCGCAGTGATTCAGATTATGTTAATAGTCAAATCGGGCTTTAAATAGTTCTGAGGAGAGTGAATCATTATTTCTTGAAAGGTGCGTAACACTTTTTTATGGAAATATATTTGAAGCGAGAAATAATTAACTAGCAATCTAAATATTGCAACAAAACAAGGTTTATATGATGCTACAGACAAGTCTTCAACAAGGGAGGTAATAACAATGTGATGACCATTAAAAAGGAGTTCCATACGGGCGTTTTATCTTTGCCCGTGGGCAAAATTAGAATTTCTAGCATGGTTAATTTTTTGGATCTACTTATCTGAGGTGAGAGAATACATAATCCTGTTGGACACACATAAATAAAACAATGATAACTATACTAAAGTGGCCCTCGTACTTAAAATCAATACATACACATATATAATCACATATGTATAAAATTAATAAATTTGGAGTGATGAACCTTTAACTACATACTAAATAATGCGTTCATGGAAAAGGTGAATTACTGATACATGTAACAAGATTGTAACCATATGTTAAGCGCACAAATATTAAATGACTGGTGGGTTCTAAAAGATTTACCGTGACCAAATAAGGTAGGAATACCGTGTTTTCTGCACTATCTATCAAATTAAGCACGGTATCCCTCATTAAAACCAATGTGTTCGATATATATTCATCATTTTCGTTAAATTAAAACACATGTATTAATTGTGGTACTGCTTATTTGGGAGGTAGAGTGCATCATTAAGGAGGTAAATGTGGTTAGGCCTGCTTTTATCTGATAAAGTGAGTTTAGATTGATATTGATATTTCAGTACATGTATTTTTGTACATTGGGGTCTCGTTAATTGTTATAAATTTAGTTTAATGACAATCTCTGCTTCTATTCACTCACCCCACCCCCACCACCAGGCCCTCTGTTGCGGCCACGGTATTGTACTTTATCCCGAAAGGTGTAGCATAATTGATTATAAGAAAGAAAGGCAGATATGAGTATAATAATTATGAAGCTCTAACTCCAGGTCCAATTTCAATAATGGCTTAAAATCGTAACTTTCCAGGCTTTACTCCGTATTAGCGTTAGCTGCGTTTCAATAAAAATATCGTCAGGACATTTGAGGCAAAGATTCCGCCCGTAACTTTACGGGTGTACCTGAACACTTTTATGCAGCGTACGTTTCATGACTTAATGTCTTTTTTGAAACTGGACCCTGATTGCAGTCAACAAATGCGGTACAAGACTGATAGTATTGGTGTTCCTAAGCATATGGATAATTTTAGGTAGCATAAAAATCGCAAGAAACAATTTGTCTTAAACAATCAATATTTTCCGACCTACCTACCCCTGTTTTTTTTGTTGTTGTTTTTTGTTTTGTTTTAAGTGGAGGGGGCATGAGACCGATAAAAAGGGAATTTTTAGGCATAGCTAAACTATCGAAGACAATTTGTACAGTACCAAAGGGAATTCACACCTCAATGGCTCGTCTTACTAGTGTACCATAGTGGACCATCGTTCGTTATGTGAAAAATCGACAAAATATTCTATACACTCCATTAAATAAGATAAAACTCTTCTGAACCCTACCTGGGTAATCGGTGCCATTTCTGTCATCCCCAAAGAAGGACCAATGGCAGTCGTTGGAACTACAGTCGGCCAAGAGTCCCCTGTTTTGTCTGTCTGATGGCAGGTGTTTGTAATTGTTGGCGTTTAATTGCATGGGCTTGAACTCGACCCAGTAAGGCGTTGCAAAACTGATGATCAGGGCGAGGTTAGTGTTGACCAGCAAGATCAACCCGATTATCTGACAACAGCTCGTCTTCATGATGTCTTATTTTGATGTTGTTGTTGTGATGGTTGTAGTTGTAGTTTTGGTGTAGTTGCTTTTGCTATTTTTGAAGTTGCTACAACAGGCACAGCTGCTTGCGTTGTTTATCGAATGTTTATGGGTAAGATTCCTCGCCTACCAATGACACTCGTGGTTGTTGTTGTATATAAACACACTAGCACCGGATGATAATGCTCACAAATATCTGATCAAATCTCTCAACGAATCCTTTCAATGTGAAGAACTGAAATATTAATAACACAATTTGTGCACATATTCTTAAAACCAAACTTTACTTGCTGTACAAAAGTCATGGTATTACATGTATATTTAACAACTTTAACAAAACATCAAAATACCAACATAAAAAAATACTCTTTACAACCAGACATTCTTGTTATTATTCCATTCGGACAAACTGTTTATTAATAAAGTGGAAGTATTTCCCTACATAGCAACAATGTACTGCTCTATCAAGTGTGTTATAAATACTAACACTGACTAATTGCTTAAACGCGGTGAACGCTACTCACATTATATTAATCCAACGCGCTTGGCATGTAAACAATAAGTGAAAGCAAAGCGATACTAGCGTTTTACATATTCACAATAAAATGAAAGGATCCCCTCCTTAATGTATTATGCTTTTCTGGCCCACTTCGAGGAAAGAAGCATTTAACACTAGACAATAGAAAACGCCTGCAAAATCAAGTGCTTGCTGACTATTACAGAAGCAAACCTTTTCCGTTGCCTTATATACACATTTCTGCAAACGCCCAAATCGGCACTTAATCACAAGTAGAATGATAACAAGCTCAGCAAGTGTTGTTGTCAGCGGTACCAGTTATTATATATCAAATATTAAGGTTTGTTTAAAGATGGTACTTACACAATCAGGAAGATGAAAATCTCAAGCAAACATATCGTAATCTTGGATCGCTAAGTTTTCAAATAGTGGTTTCGTTAATCGGTCTGCATAGTGATCTCGTTTTAAATTAGTGATCTCGTTTTAAATTAGTGATCTCGTTCAGCTGTCTGCGCAGTGATCTGCTTTAGTGGCCTCGTTCAGCGGTATGCGTAGTGAACTGGTTCAGCGGTATGCGTGGTGATCTGGCTCAGCGGTATGCGTAGTGATCTGGTTCAGCGGTATGCGTAGTGATCTGGTTCAGCGGTATGCGTAGTGATCTGGTTCAGCGGTCTGCGTGTGATCTTGTTCAGCGGCCTGCGTAGTGATCTTGTTCAGCGGCCTGCGTAGTGATCTGGTTGAGTGGTCTCGTTCAGCGGTCTGCGTGTGATCTTGTTCAGCGGCCTGCGTAGTGATCTGGTTCAGCCGTCTGCGTAATGACCTGGTTCAGTGGTCTGCGTAGTGATCTGGTTCAGCGGTCTGCGTAGTGACCTGGTTCAGCTGTCTGCGTAGTGATCTGGTTCAGAGGTCTGCGTAATGATCTGGTTTAGTAGTCTGATTTAGTGGAGTAAATATCAATATCCAAAATTACTGATAAGCCCAAAACAAACACCAGACAAGAAAACATGTAGTTATGTGATGTTTTTCAAATCATTTAAATAAATAGATACGAGGCTACCGTCATGGAAGGGCAGGCGAAAAAGTATCATTCAGATCAGCAGTTTAGTAAGAAAAAACAATCAGTTTGATTTAAACATATTTTATTCAACAGGTGTATATAAATATACTATATTTATCATTAAACAGAGTCCACATTAATACAATTTAAATATTTACTCGTTATATATTGCATCGGTTATCATTTATAAACGAAGGCATAGCTTATATAGTTTCTCCCCGTGGAAAAAGAAACCAGTTGATCAAGATATTCTGTTAAATCGATAGGTACAGAATAAAGAAGCACTTCGTTAATAGTATACAAACATGCGTTGAGAACTTGTGCTGTAGACGATCGAACTACATGGATATCCAAATATTCAAGCAATCCATCAACATCATATTCTAGAAAATTGAAACTTTTTTTCCCATAATACATAACCAGTATGATAATGAAATTACTTTGGAAACTTCAACAAATCTTTAAACCATGGAACACGCATCTATAAAACTCAGGCATAATTCTCCTCGATGAAATAACTAGTAAACAAATCATGAGAGTTATATCTGCGCTGTACACTATAAAATGATTGGCATACATTTATTTCCGGGCGAGGAAATCAATATCAACACACTAGCGGTCAGACTGCCAGAGCGTAATTGATTTCCCCACTGACGTCTTAGAGCGCCACAAAGAGTACAAGGCACCGTCAATGTTTTTACAGCCTACGATAAACAAATTAGTTCATGTGTATTGTATATATGCTTTGGACGAAATAAAATTGAAGCTTGAATGGACCGCGGCTCCTGAGTGCAAGCTAACTGTTCATACATGAACGTCCCTAAGTGTCTGAACATATACTGTCTTTGATAAACAATTGCAGTTTTCATTCGTTTTATAAAACTTCCTGTACATAAATATGTACAAACCCAAATTTAAGTTTAAAGTGATACTCTAAATCAAACTCAATACATACACATGTATAACAAACATCAATTTTGACTGATAAACCTTTAACTACTTACTAAATAATGCATATACATGTACGGAAAATATTCATTACTGATAACAAGATTGTAACCGTGTATTTAATAGATAGCTGAAAACGCACAAATGTTAAATGAATGGTGAATGTTAACAGAATTATGTGTTCTACTTATACTCTCATAAGAAAGGAATACCATGTTGTTTTTTTGCCCATTTCTTTTAACTTAAACTCGGTATCCTTCAAATGTACCATTGTTTTCGGCATTTATTCATCCTTTTTGGAATATTAAAACAAAATAATTAATTGTGGTAAATTTTATTCGAAAGTAAGAGTGTATCTTTTAACAGGTTATGTTATTAATTGTATTTGCCGGATAACAGAGTGTTGTATGTTTTCCGGATTTTGAACGGTAGAAAAACGATTTTCGAAGTGAAAATGGAAGAATATTTCAACACGGAGTATGCATACTATATCAATGGATCGAAGGAATTTGCCAGTCCTTATATTTTTGTCAAGTTTAAGATTACAAAAAACGAAAAGTTAATGTCAAGTTCTCCCGAGTACGAACTAAACTGTTCACGCATGTTTTAACCGATGCACATGTTTTTTAAACTCGTGATAATATTAGTTGTATCAAGTTTACGATCACAAAAATGGAAAACTGATTTTAAGTTTCTCCCAAGTGATAGCTTAATTATTCACGCATCAACGCACCTTAATGTCTTAACCAAAACATGTCTTATTAAAAACCATATTTTTTTCAACTTTACAATCATACGAATTGTGTCAACTTTACGACAGCACAAATGGAAAATAAAATATCAAAAAATCCCGAGAGCGAGCTCAAATGGAGTCACGCATCGAAGTGCATGAATGTCTAAACAGAAACACATCTTATTAAAACTCATGATATTTGTGTCAACTAAAAGATCACACAAATAAAAAAATAGATGCGATTTTCCCTCGGGTGCGCACTACAATATTCACGAACCACCGCGCATTAATGTCAGAAGCGATGAACATCTTATTTAAAACCTTTTTAAATATGTTTGTGTAAATTTTACGATCATACAATTGAAAATTAAAATGTAAATTTCTCCCGAGAGCGAGATTAAATGGCTACCCTTCAACCTGCATTGATGTTTAAACCGATACACATCAGATAAAAAATCATGATATCTGTGTCAAATTAACGATCATACAATTTGTGTCAACATTACGATCACACAAATTGAAAATAGATTGTATATTTCTCTCGGGTGATACCTTTAAAATTCACGCACCAACGTGCCTTAATGTCTAAACCGATATACATCTTATTAAAACCCATGATATTTGAGTGAACTAAACGATCATACAATTCATGTCAACCTAACGATCACACAAATGGAAAATATATTGTAAATTTTTCCCGAGCGATACCTGATACTTGATATTCACGCATGGACATGCTTTAATGTCTAAACCGATACACATCTTATTAAAACCCATGATATTTGTGTAAACTGAACGATCAAACAAATGGAAAATGAATTTAAATTTCTCCCGAGATCGAACGTAAATGGCCACATATCATCGTGCCTTAATGTTTAAACCGAAACACATTTTTATAAAACACATGATATTTGAGTCAACTTAACAACCACACACTCTTTGTGCCAACTTTACGATCACACAGAATTTGTGTCAACTTTTTGATCACACAAATGGAAAATAAAATGTCAATGTCTCCCGAGAGCGAGCTTAAATGGTCACGCATCAACGTGCATTAAAGTCTGAACCAAAATACATCTTCATGGAATTTGAGTCAACTTAACAATCATAAAATTTGTTTCAACTTAATGATCACACACATTGAAAATAGATTTTAATTTCTCACGAGTGCGAGCTAAATGTTCAAGGATCAACGTGCCTTTAATGTCTATGCGATAAACATGTTACAAATGAAAATGTCGAGCGCTCGTTGTGTATGTTCAACTTAGATTTAATAGATAAAATAATCTGTATTTCAAGTCGGTTATGATAAACATCATAACACTAGATAATAATTATTTTCCGACATAGTTTGACATAACGATAAAGTATTTCAATTCCTTGTGTAAAATAATATCAGAAAGTAGTTGGTCAAACCATTATATATTAGAAACCTAAGTATGTACAAGTTTATTTAACAAATAAAATCTCAAAACATCGTCAAAATAAGAAATCTGATTACATTTATAAACCAAGGATTTCTTCGATGATTGCTATTCTATGATGAATGATATGATTTAGACTATTCAGTTATATATTTATCTATTAGTCTCCAAACTCCCTATTATTTTGTTATTTCAGATATGTGCCATTTACATTTTGATTCAGATAAATGGGCGCAATGACATTACATAAAAGCGTTTCATGATAGCACTTGAACATAATCATTAAACTCATCAATCTGGTATACTGAAAAACTTTTCACATGCGATGCAATTTTTTTTTAAAAGGACGAATGAGATATGTATCGTATCAGACATATTAGCCGTAAAGAAATGCGACAAAACATGTCAGTCATTAGTTGAATTAAACGAATAGAAAGAATATGCTTGAAACACCGCCAAAAATATTCAGTCGAACCCCGTTGGCTCGAACTCGCTTGGCTGGCGCAAGGAGTTCGAGCGAACGTGGTTCGACTGTACCGAAAAACAATCAGGATAAAAATGCACACAAATACCTCTATGGACTGTACTATTAGGGGAAATCTTCAGATTAAATACAATGACTCAAGTATATTTGGGTTGTTAAGTAAATTTCGAGAGAGAAGCAAACAGATAAAACAGTAAAGACACGAAGTTATCTTTCACACTATCTAACGATAGATACAGATACAACCAAGGGCGTGTCAAGGAAGTCAAGACCAGGGGCGGATTCAAGATTCTACGTTAGAGGGGGCGTAACTTACGGGCATAACCTTACGACTTGCGCCCCTCTTTCAGAACCAAAATTTATATGGAACGAAGTGTAGGTAAGTGTTGACAGATACACAGGAAATGGCCCCTGGGAGACCAGTGCAATAAACAGGAGATGCACAGAAGGGAATTATTATGCCAAACATTCCTTAAACTAGGCCTTCAAGACAAACAATCAAAATATATGCTTTTGCAATATATCTCTTGGTTTTGACATGAACATGATCAAGTAAACTAATTCCATCACTGTAAAATCCATACATTCGCCCTGGCATGATGTAACCTGGCACTTAATCGGAATTGAATATGGAAAACTTAACAAGACGTTTTTACAATATTACGAGATGATCGTTTAATGTTGGCATGTTGATAACAAACAGTGTTTTTGTACTTTTCATTATGCATAATCCAATTGGACACACACAAATAAAACAAATAAACAATATTTAGATAGTAAAAGTGGTAAGGCCAGAAAATACCGTAAGGTCATTTGTCCCAAAGACTCTGGCCGTAACTTTATCGGTGTACCTGTTATGCGCAAGTCAATTGTAAATACGGTCCCCCAGGTCCGGGGGGTATACCGGGGATAGCCGGTTAAATGGACCGTGTTTTTACCTTTCAGGTGGCCCGCAGTGCCGGGTGAATGCGTTGGCGTTGTATTTGCGCCAAAAAAATAGCGAACATATGTCTTACTTAGGGTCCCAGGGTTCGGGGGGCATTAAGCGGGGATTTTACCAGCAGTTCGTCCCCGCAGGTCCGGGGTTTTACCCGGGCTTGGCTGGACCAAAAGCCAAAGTCCCCGCTATTCCCCGGACCTGAGGGCCGTGGTTACAATTTACTGGTGCATTTTGCCGCGTACGTTTCATGACTAAATATCTTTTTTGAAACTGGGCCCTGATTGCTGACAACAAATGCCAGACAAGACTGATAGTGTTGATGTTCCTATGCATATGATATATAGTTTTGGGTGGCATAAAAATCTCAAGAAACAATTTGCCTAAAAAGATCAAATAATATCCGACCTACCTACCCCTGTTTTTTTGTTGTTTGTTGTGGGGGACATGATACCGAAAACAAAGATAGTTTGTACGCTTAACTTAAGCTTTCTAAGACAATTTTGTACAATACCAAAGGGAACTCAGACCCCAATGGCTCGACTAACTAGGGAAGGACCATCGTTCATTATGTGAAAAATCGACAAATAAATCATTACAAGCCATTAAACAAAATATAACTAATCTGAACCCTACCTGGGTAATCGAAGCCATATCTGTCATCCCCAAAGAAGGACCAATGGCAGTCATTGCGGCTACAGTCGCCCCAGAGTCCCCTGTTATGGCGGACAAATGCCAGGGGGTTGTACTCGATCCAGTAAGGTGTTGCAAAACTGATGATCAGGGCGAGGTTAGTGTTGACCAGCAAGATCAATCCGATGATCTGACAACAGCTCGTCTGCATGATGTCTTATTTTGTTGTTGTTTTGGTGCTGGTTGTTGTAGTTTTTGTGTAGTTGTTCTTGTTTTTTTGTAAAATCTGCAACTGGTATAGCTGCTCGCGTTGTTTATCGTAGGTTTATGTATAGGACTCCTTGGTTACGAATGACACTCCTGGTTGATTTTTGTATATATATACACACACACTAGCACTATTCCCCGGATGCTCACAAATAGCTGATCAAATCTCTAATCGAATCCTTTTCCGGTGAAGAACTGAAATATTAATAACACACATTGTGAACACGTTTTTAAAACCAAATTGAACTTTTAAAATTGCTGTACAACATTCATGACATTATACGTATATTTAACAACTTTTATCAAAATACCAACATGAACAACAATACTCTTTGCATTGAGACTTTCTCGTTATTATTTCATTCTGACAAACTGGTTATTTTTTTAAGTAGGAGTATTTCCGTTTATACCGACAATGCACTGCTCACGTGAGTTATATATATACTAACACTGACTAATTGCTTAAACGCGGTGAACGCTACTCACACATATTCCCACGCGCTTGGCATGTAAACTATATAAACTTACTTTAACGAGCGCCTCAGCTTCAGTGATAGCAAAACGAAACTAGCGCTTAACATATTCACAATAAAATGGAAGAATTCTCCCCTTAATATATTATGCTTTTCTGGAGCAGCGCCCACTACTAGGAAAGAAGCATTTAACACTAGACAATAGAAAACCCCTGCAAAATCAATTGCTTGCTGACTCAGAAGCAAACCTTTGCTTCGTTGCATATTATACACAATTTTGTAAACGCCCAAATCGACACTTAATCACAAGTAGAATGATAACAAGCTCACCAAGTGTTGTTGTAAGCGGTAGCAGCTATAATCCATCAAATATTAAGCTTTGTTTAAAGATGGTACTTATACAATCAGGAACATGAATATGGCAAGCAAACAGTGGATTTTCCCAAAGATCCGATCGGAATATTGGATCGCGTAGTTTTCAAATAGTATTGGATGAGGAATTCTCCCTACAGTGTATTCAACAGATTCTGTGGAACTCTGCGAGTGAGCTCGGCGGAGAAAAATATGCACATACATACACTGTTACTATCGACATGTTTTATCAGATGATTTATCTGTAATTGCGTGAGTGTTAAAACGAGGATATTCATAAAATAAAAATACCTATCGAAATTTCCTCTTTAACTGTTGATAAAGGACGTGTTTCTGTTTTGAATTTGTTTAATTCAATTAAATGTGTAAACAATTAAAGTGTTTTTATTTTAAGATGTAGAAGATAATTATATTTTCAAATTTGAAACGTATATTTATGATATATTTACTTTAAAGATGATAACTCCAGAGTCAATCGAAAAAACTAATTTTAACAAGTACACTGTTTAAAGGCGCATACTCACAATAAGATACACACAGCGTACATACAGCACTTGCATCGAAATATATGTTTATAGCATTAAAAAACGACACAGCCATTTTATATATCCTTTAAAATTTTAACGGCGCATTTGACTTCAAATATGATTGATATGTGAACAATTGTTTCTTAAACACGCCTTTTCCATACTCTTTTACGCTTAAATTAATAGAAAATAACATGCAAAATTCTTAATTTAGTTTACATTGTTACACATGTGTTTTTTTTTTTTTCATTTGTTAACCTAATCTAAATGGTCAAAATAAGGATGTTTAAATTAAGCTTAATTCAAACTCTTTAAGTTTAACATTGTGTAATAAGTGCACCAGATGTGTTTTTGCGCCAGAAAAATTTAATGTTATTTAACCCATTTGCTTGCCTCTCCTGAAAACGTCAGTTACGATATCCATCCACAGTAAAATGATCTTTCATAATCAATAAATCAATTTAAAAGCAACATTCAAGTACCGACAAATCTAAACGGTATTTTCTTACTCCGTGGCTCAGAGTCATAACTTCTTCCCCATGGCGCACTGCCTTGGAAAATTCAAAACTTCCTCGAGGAATTCTACTAGATGTTGTTATTCATTCTCTTATTATTAAGATTGTGTCACCATGTGTATGATTCTTTTTAAGAAGGTTCAAGCATTTTAACAATAATTTAAGTTCAAGAATAAAGGTTTACATAAACTTTAAGGGTTCATTTTAAAAACAAAACAAAAACAGGTTCGTGACATCATAAGTATCATGGCTGTAGTTTGCTCTTCGGTCTAAGAACGATGTAGCTTATCGGATTACTTGCTATTAATAACTGACCAATGCATGAAGCCGATGATGTATGAACCTAAATTTAAGTTTCTGTTCTTTAGTTATTGAATATCACCACCCCTTGTCTTCAAATTAAAGTTATACAGCAAATTCTGATGAATGTTTTGAAGTAAGTGTAAGGGTTTTTATTGCGTTCAAGTTAGATAATAAATTGCATTTTGGGTAAGAGATCCTACGGAAACAAAGTATGCAACCAAAAGGTTATAAGGCCGATATAAAATGATTGCAAGGTTTTCATCCCATTTTTAAGTCGGGGCGAGGAAGACATATAATTTTCTTTTTCTTAGATGACCGTTTGACCGCTGAATATGTGTTAATGCGCTTTCTTATTTAAGGGACATAAGGGACAATATACATGTGTTTCTAGACGAGCCAAAAACACCATTGGAACAATTTTCCTTTTTGTACATGCGAATATTTACATCGACACCGGCTAGTATGAATAAACGCCGTTCCCGAACAGTACCGGACCGATACGCAAATATAGAACCCAGTTCAACATTGTTATATGAGTCACAAAAATTCAAGGGGGCGGCGGAAAACGAGGGGCCGGGCGGGGGTGAAAATCTAGCGAATTAATTTCTGCGGCGCCTAACTGCGGTTTATATGCGCACAATATAGATGGATGCTTTTTAATGCTTTATTATGTCTGACTCTTTTGAATTTGACGATTAAAACGATATATGATTTGTGTAGAGATAAAAAATAAATGTGCATTTATATATGCCTATTTTACCCCCAAATTGATAGCCACGTGGCCACAAATGATCCAATTAAAAAGCGCCAAACTATTGCTCATTTATATTTTTACCATTAGACTACTATTATGTTTTTATTTTTTATCAATAGAGTTAAATGAGAAAAAGACAATATTGTAATTGTTTTTGTCCATCGTTATGATGCAAAGGTGTGTTAGTGCATTTCAGATATTGACATCGGGAGTGTATTACTGTATAAATTATAGTGATTAATCATTGTATTATTTTTGAATGGATTACATCGTGAATACAACTTTGAATAACACTTTTATGGTATGATATATTAAAGGGACGTTTTGAAATAAAAAGTTTAACTATCAAGCTCTCGATAAAATGAATTCAAACTTCGTAAAATTAAAATAGACTTTACAGTCATAATTTATTTACTGAATTCACAAGCGGATTTAGAGAGGGCGCGCGCCGGAAAGGGGCGCAACCGGCGCGCGTCCCCTCCAAAATCGTCCTAGTTTAATTTTATTTAAATATGGGAGAAAAAAACCCGCTAAAGACACTATTTCCGTTCACAAACTGTCAAATAGATATGAGTAAGTTCTCTTAAGCACCCATACAAAATGTTTATGCCATATGCTTTCGGTTCTGCTGTAGGGGCGTATGTCAAATGGTTGCGCTCCTAAGTTACGCCCCCTCTAACAATTGCTGGATCCGCCCCTGGTATTAATGATGGATGAATTAACTAATCGATGACAGCCAGTTGTTTACTTAATAGGCAGTTGACCAATTATGTGATAATTATACATAATTCAGCACATGGTTTAAATGGATTAAATGGATTAAATAACACATTTCCGCCAAGTAATCTCGAATAAATGCAATAATTCCTTTTTGTAGGCTGGCTCCATTGTCAGGAAAATACGCCACGTAACTTCTTAATTTAAACTCATTTTACGTTTTAACAGCAAAAATTTATTCAAAATCGGATTAAACGAGTCCAGATTTAACGAAACTCTGGATAAAACGTGTCCGGACATAAAGAAACTCAGGATTTAACGAATTTCCGGATAATTCGAGTCAGTATATAAAGAAACTGTGCATATAATGAACAAATATTTTGGCCCGATTTTCCTACGTCTTTATTCAATGTAAAAATACTGAAAAAAACGTACTCCGGTTACAACGAAACTCTGTATATAATGAACGATTGATTTCTAGTCCAAAAGGAAAAACATTACCTGTGCAGTGAAGATAATGTTTACTACGATATGGGGGAGGGGGATACCAAAAATAATGTGAAAAATGTTTTGTGTTTTTGTTGCTTTATTATTTCCACGTAAGTGAAGTACTTTCCCTTTAGATGCAGAACGCGACGTATTTTTGATGATCCTTTTAATTCCATTCTTTATTTCATTCAATTTTCGAACGTAAATGTTAAAAACTGCGATTTTATAATTTGTCAGCAGTCTTATATCACTGTGTTCCAGGTATTTACGGAAAGATTGATTCATTCCAAAAAAAAATAGAAAGAAAGTTGTCAAAACGGATACTCTGTGAGAGCGCAGCTTTAAATGGCAGCCTTCTCTCTCAGTTCTATCTGGCAATTCATTTTCCCCTCCACTTTGATTTGAACGCTAACTGCAAATGATAAAACTCTCTAAAATTGTTTGCGTAACTAGAATAATTATTGCAAAACAGAAACACACACAGACACACACAGTCACTATTTCTTAGATCGTCCAACGCTAATATCAGGCAAGTCAGTTAACATTTGTCAATTAAATGAATATCATGCAAAAATCCAATAGCTACAAATATTTCCATGTTTCTGCAGCCTAGCAAGGAATCTGGGTCAGGCTCTGGGGTCTAGTATTGTTTTTCATAACTGTTTTATCAATAGCTTCCAGCGCTAGTCTCGAGGTGAACATTTTCATAATTTCCCCCGTCGCGATTCACTGCTTTTGATGTGTGTGTTTTTTTTCTCATGAAAGTAAGCAAATGAACACAAATTCAACTCTTAAAAAATGCCAACAGAAAATATATGAACGAGTCACTTTAATCCATGAACTTAATGTGAAAACATATGCATACTATTAATTTATTTATTTATTCGTTCCCTCACTCACTCACTCACTCACTCACTCACTCACTCACTCACTCACTCACTCACTCACTCACTCACTCACTCACTCACTCACTCACTCACTCACTCACTCACTCACTCACTCACTCTCTCTCTCTCTCTCTCTCTCTCTCTCTCACTCACTCACTCACTCACTCACTCACTCACTCACTCACTCACTCACTCACTCACTCACTCACTCACTCACTCACTCACTCACTCACTCACTCACTCACTCACTCACTCACTCACTCACTCACTCACTCACTCACTCACTCACTCACTCACTCACTCACTCACTCACTCACTCACTCACTCACTCACTCACTCTCTCACTCACTCACTCACTCACTCACTCACTCACTCACTCACTCACTCACTCACTCACTCACTCACTCACTCACTCACAAACTCACTCACTCACTCACAAACTCACTCACAAACTCACTCACTCACTCACTCACGCACGCACGCACTCACTCACTCACTCAACTCGCTCGTCCGTCCGTCCGTCCGGAAATGCCCTTATCGACACCTCTTTTATAACAAAAACCTGTCATCGACAATTATCATGAACAGTTTATTCTTTAAATGCGCAAATACATGAAATAACTTGAGAATAAACTTCCTCACTGAAATGCAAGTACTGTCATTATCATTTATTTCGTTTTTAGTGTCTTTATGTCTTTATTTAATATCGGGTATATGATAACAAGAAACATTAGCTCAATGAGTTATTTTCCGACATGAATAACAAGCATACATACCATATCAAACATAACAATAAGCTTGTGACCTAGAAATAAAAGCATATAGTTTTAATTAGGTACAACTATTGGAACAAGTATTTAGAAACGCCATGCTCACATGTCAACTTGAATGTGTACGCTAACTGCAATTGATAACATTATCTACTGTTTTGTAATTAATGCGTAATTATAATTACTATTGCAAAACAGAAACACACACAGTCACTATTTCTTAGATCGTCCAAAGCTATTATCAAGCAAATCAGTTAACTTTTGTCAATTAAATGAAAAGTATGCAAAAATCCAATAGCTACAAACATTTCCATGTTTCTGCAGCCAGCAAGGAATCTGGGTCAGGCTCTGGCGTGTAGTATTGTTTTTCATAACTGTTTTATCAATAGCTTCCAGCGCTAGTCTCGAGGTGAACATTTTCATATTTTTTCCCGTCGCGATTCACTGGTTTTTGATGTGTTTTTTTTTCATGAAAATAAGCAAATTAACACAAATTCAATTCTTAAAAAATGTTAACAGAAAATATATGAACGATTCCAGTTAATCGATGAACTTGATGTGAAAACCTATTTATTTATTTATTTGTTTGTTTGTTTGTTGGTTTATTTGTTGGTTTGTATGTTTGTTTGTTTGTTTGTTGTTTGTTTACGGTGGCGGTGGCGGCCGCGGAAGTGGCAATTGCAGTGGTAGTAGTTGTAGTAGTAGTATAGTAGTAGTAGTGGTGGTGGTAGTAGTGGTAGTGGCGTTGTTGGTGGAAGTAGTGGAAGTGGTAGTGGTGGTAGTAGTAGTCGAATAGTAATTGAGGTGGTGGTGGTAGTGGTAGTATTAGAGGCGGTGGTTGTAGTTGTACCAAATACAAGATACAAGAGTCTTTTATTAATGTCGAGTACATAATAACAAGAAACATTAGCTCTGAGTTATTTTACGACATGAATAACAAGGATACATACCATATTAAAACATAACAATAAGCTTGTGACCTGGAAATGAAAGCATATAGTTTTAAATGGGTACAAATATTGGAAAATATATTTACAAACACCGTTCCTTATTGTACGTATGCATACAATTACAGAGAGAAAAATGGATTAGGACACTGAAAACAGTGAAAACATCAACTAGTTTTCCGGCTGGACGGGTAATCAACACGCGCAGTGCCGTTAGTTGTCATACCACTGTTAAATGGTTAGTTAGTTCTTTCAAGAGTATAACTCGTAAAACATTTTAAGGGCCGACAGCGATGCAAAAGTGGGTGTGGAAGGTCAAAAACTAAAACGTTTAAAAATGCTTGTTTGATTTAGTTTTGAGGAACGATCTTTTTTTTCGGGGGGGGGGGGGTTAAACATTTATTCTTGGCGACAAGTTTGCGGTTATTTAAGAATTCAACAAACTTTACATTATTTCGGAAAAGTCTGTCGACATTAGTACTTCGCATCGCTTGTTAACCATCCAAACCTCTGCCCAGCAACCGTCACCTACCAACGTGCTAGAATGTTAATCAAAAATGCCTTAACATAATACTTATACAAAAACTTGTCGAAAAAAAAACATATGTTGCTGTATGATTCGACAGAGACTATATAAATTTGAAACAATCATAAATAGATATAAGCCCGTGTTATTTAATTTGATAACAGTAAAACTGCAATTGCTCGAGGACACCAGGGACCGAGCCAAACCCTCGAGAGAAACGATGTTTCGAAAATCCCGAATTTCAATTTTCCAGTCTGTTATTAAATTTGTTTCCGTGTATTTTAAGTTTGAAATAGTAAAACCGACTGTTTACTAAGACACCGATTATGTGTTGCGTTGTGGAAATCGCTCATATGTTTAAAAGCTGTCGTATACTAACTTCTCATTTCAACATTTGTTTTCTTTTTAAGCATTTTCCAGGCATTAAACATACCTCGACGTACATACTTGTTTTCTCAATGTCATGTGTGCCGCCGATATTCTTAATCTCCGTAATTGTGATCTTCAGCCTTTCTGTTGTTGTAAGAAACTGTAACTTAAACGTAATTTCAATTTCTGGTTCGTCTTTATATTCTGAAGCAATATTCTGTTTCCCAAATGGCCCCATCCGAATTTGCATCAAATCTCTTGCCGCCTGGTAGCATCTTTCTATGCTTTCGTCCGAAAGTTCCCACTGTTGCTCGCTGTATGTTGTTGGCGGGGATGCTTGTTTGCATTTTCCGGCAGACGTTTGCGACTTCAAATATGGCTGAAAGTTGGAGAAAAGGTTCTCTTCGTCGCTCTCACCATCCGTATCGGATTTAGAAACATCAGGTTCAGTTTGTATCTTTCTTCCAACGAGATATTTGACAGCCTGTCTCCAAATCTCATCCAACTTTTGTTCATATAAAAAATATATTTGAAACTGTCCAGGTCAATAATTAGAATGATAAACAAACAAGGCTGACCTGCGGTTGTTGACTACTCGAAACAAGAACAGTATTCGTCCTTGTTTATTCTTATATTTATATCTTTTCATCAAAGTTGTTAATTGAGGGACTGAAATTTACAAAATACTAACAACTTGGCCATTTGTTGTTAACAGTTGGAAGGTTACTATCGGTCAATGTCTCAGTGTAATGTTTTCGGTGGTTTATACATTCTAAGATAAATGATTTGGTATTAGCGTAATTGCTTCAGTGCCGTACACCAGCGTGACGAAATAACTTATATATCTATCCGACTAGTTTACACATTTTATTGCTATGGACAGAAATAGTCCCAAAATAAAATAACTTTTTAACGAAAAATGCAAACGCTTGTGTTAATAATACATTTCACAACAACCACTTTTAACATGTTGATTAAACTTGCTGGCACAAATAAAGGTACACTTTTTATAGGAATGAATCGCAGTTTTAACATACCCGAAGATGTTGCGTTCATCAGAAAAAAACATCGTAAAGACAGAAAGACCGTTCATAGAATAAATGGAAGTTGAGGTGTAAATTTAAAAGCCTTATATACGCACATGTGTATATGACTATTATTCAATATAAGTACACTTATGTTAATGTTCAATATTACTGTACCCGATCATCAATAATAAAAATGCGTTTAACATGTCTTCTACTCATGCTGTTGCGTTATTATCTAGCCTGAATTAGTAAACGATTATTGAGTTGAGTGGAATTGAAAAAAATGTGAGGCATTTACATGTCCCAATAGCTGAAGTAAGACCGCACATTATAATTATGAGATTTGTTAACAATATCTTATATTAAAACAAAGACCATGTGCACTTCTTTTTCAATGAAGATCACGTGATTAGTAGATCGTCGATTTGTTCAACGGTTAGAGATGATGATGATAATCATTTCCGGTGGGGAGCAATGTAAATCATTGCGATAGTAAACGAATCTTCACCCAAATCGACAGGTAAAAAGCGACACTATTTGCGTTTGCAGTAACTACAGACGAAAAGTTGTAAATGAGCTTAGTGTTACACAGATTCCCAACGGACAATAAGCTAAGAAATGTGAGCACCAACACCGATAAAGAAGATTTCTGTCTATTTACACCATTAAAAGGGAACTGTTTCTTATATTTACACTTTTTAAGATATTTAACACTTTATGTCTATAAAACAAGTTTAAAAAACCTGTTCGCTTCTCACCAAAGACATTGTAAGTGTCCATTCAAACTAGCAAACCACTATTATTTATAACATAACTTACGGCGCATGAGTGATATAACCTCATGCAAAAAAAAATCATGAACTACTGTAATAACTTTGCAAATTAGGTAACTGCATCACAGAAAAATGTATACATACGCACTTCAAAAAATCATGTCGGTGTCAACAAACTCAGCTTCACTATGAAACGAATGGTAAATATGGTTGGGCTTATTCCAAACGAACGACTCCCTGATCTCAGCGCCATGAAACACCTCGTCCAGAAATTGAATGACAAATGTTCATAAGAACTATAGTATGCAAACATCGGTACACAGGATCATCGCATCTATAAACATATACAGCCACATAAATCCAGATCAACACAGTTAAGGAAATGTCCAGCATCATGTACTCCAGTGAAAATACCTTGTCTACTTCGTTGCAAAATGTTCATTCTAGGCAGTTGGCCAGCAATGCTCTTGAAAGTTCACACACAGTCACTGATTCACAATCAACTCACATGTCCTTGAGCAAAGGTGGCCAGCACGTGGTTAAGATGGTGTATATTTGTGAAATATGACACAAAAAATGTATTTAACTGAAAAACCCACTATATAAACATAATACACTAACAAGGTTTCCAGCTTCAAAACTGCCTGTTTTCCACATGACTTTAATTAAGGCTATTTTTTAAAGAGCATTTTCCGTTAAATTAATAAAACTAAGCATTATTATATAGCCAACAAATGTCTCTACCAAAAAACATTTACCTTAAAAACATTTGTTCACGCATATTTCCACAATCGCCGAACAACCTTGGAAATATAGTCCAGTTTTGGTTAGTCCATCGAGAAGTCGCAACACCATTTTTCGTCACTAAATCCGTACTTGACGCTAGTATCCGGGTTAACTATCGGTGCTTTTCGTTAAAACTATACATACACTGTTAATCGCACTAAGCCTGGCGCACAAATATTGTCTTAATCCAACATACTAACGTAAATAGTTTTTCTTTTACTTTCACCATAATTTGAGTTGACATTTTACTCAGTATTTCATCATCAAATATTTGTAACAAGCTATTTCATTGGTTGCTTCTGGTTCCCATATTGAAGACATTTGGTAACACAATAAGCGGTAACAAGTGATTTCAGCTGAGCCGACGTTGGTTCCCGATTTCGTCTAACCTGTAATATTGAGAAACGGTATAAAGCCAATTACGCACATGTACACATTTATATAAACAATAACAGTGCGTTATAATCGTCGCCTTTAGAATGAATAAACTTCAACAAGCAGCAATTGACATTTCGCTCGAAGGTCATAACCTTCTTTTGCTAGGATCAGCGGGTACTGGGAAATCTTTTGTCGTAAATGAAATTGCTAAACAATTGAAAGCAAGGGGAAAAACGGTCCAAATTACTTGTTCAACGGGCATTGCCTGCAACGTTTATAAGGAAAATGCATGCACGATTCACCAGTTCACTGGCATATCTGATGGCCGTTATGGGCCTACTGAAATAGTGGATGTTCTAAAAAACAATCCAAAATATGACTATGTTATTGACAACATAAACAAGGTTGATACTGTCATTCTTGATGAGTGCTCAATGATTAGTGAACAAGTGTTTAACACTATTCTACAAGTTTTTCAAATGAAAGATCCATCTGCTATCTTTGGTGGAGTTCAAATCATATTTTGTGGGGATTTTTTCCAACTTCCACCTGTCGCCAATACATCCTATGGCGACACAGGGAAATACTGTTTCCAGTCAAAATACTTTAAATCAGTGTTTCCTCATCGTGTTATTCTTAAAGAAACAATAAGGCAAAATGAGGAAAGTTTCATTAAGGCAATAAATGAGATCTCTCATGGAAAATCATCACAAGAGAGTGAACAATTTATTTTGGAATTAAGCAGGCCACTAACGTTACAAGAGGGGTCAAGAAGTGTAAAACTCTTTTCAAGAAACGATTATGTAGATGATTAAAATAGGAAATGTCTGTTCAATTTTCCCGGAACGATATTTGAGTTTCAGTCAACTGACACTGGAAGAGCAAAAGATCTTGCCAAAATTACTGCTCCTCGGCTATTATGGATAAAGAAAAGCTGCCCAGTTATACATCTGAGGAATTTGTCTAAGACTCTTGTCAATGGACTGAGTGGTTACGTTAGTGAAGTAGATGATTCTGGACCAGTTATAAATTTTCCATCAGTGAACCTGGTAACAAGGATACCCAAGGTCAAATTTACAGGTAAAGCCTTCCTTGAAGATGTTGAATTTTGGCTGTGCATATTTTTATGTTTGCTTGTAAAAATGAAAAATGTTAACTAATATTTTACAGTATTAAAGCTGCACTCTCACAGATTGAAAGTTTTGACAACTTTATTTTATTTTTTGTCTTGGAACACTCCAATTTATGCGAAAATACATAGAAACCAGTCATTTCTATATATTCAAGTTCAAAAAATGATGTTTTATTCATTTCTTCTAAACCAATATTTACACTGAAAGCCTTAAAAAATTAATTTTTGAACAGAAATAGGAGAAGCTGTGATCTGATGATTTGTGAGCAGAGTTTTATCACTGGTTTGCAGATAATTATGAACAAATTTCCTCATTCTAAGACAAAATATAAATAAAATTGTAAAAACAGTGTATCTGTGAGAGTGCAGCTTTAAGACAAATTTATAGCATTCAGACAATTTCAAGTCTCCTGAATGGGGAATCCCAACAATCCTTAATAAATTCCATTTTTATATATATATTCTATGTGTAAAAGGGTTTTTAATGTTAGTGTTTGCAATTTATCACATGATCACATTTTTAAATTTGAGTTTATAGTCAGGAGCTGAATAAAGACATAGCTGTAAGGGAGCAATATCCTCTGAAGCTTGGATTTGGCATCACCATCCATAAAGCACAAGGGATGACATTGACCAGGTTTGGAAGTTGAGATTTAGAACTTTTTATCCAGTGAGTAATTCAATTCAGACAAACCTGACAGCTTTGAGGTACAATATCCCCCTCCTAACCATGAAGAACACATTTTGAGTCCCAGTCAGGGACACTTTGTCATGGTTAGACAGAGGAAGCAGACTAGAAAGTGATTCTAGTCTAATTGTGTCATGGATAACAATGAATCCGAGTGCCATTTAGTATAATTATCTATATTGGTATCATCATATAAAATGTAATATACCTTCATGTATTTCAGTGTTGAGGTTGACTGTAGGGATATATTCAAGGCCAGTCATCTCGCTGTGGCAATGTCTAGGGCAACTACATCTTCTGGTCTCCGAGTGATAAACTTCCACCCCCGATATATCATTCCCCCTCCACAGTCTGTTATGGAGTTCATGAACGAGCCTTCCCAAGCCACAACTCCGGATATTAGTTGTTGCAGAGCTGTAAAAAGGTATATTTTTATTTGAAATGCATACAAAATGTACACAATATCACAGGTTGTAACAAATAAATGTAATGCAATGCAGTGCAATTATTGGGGCAGAGTCGCAAAGATTGTCCACCTCTCAACCCAGAGGGATTCAGGTTCGATCCCCGGCTTAACAAGGATTGTTCTAAGTTATCAAAAAACATTTTAATTGCATTTTAGATTTAATATAATGACCAAAGACATTAATTGATTATAGGAACATTATTTTTCAATTTACCTTTTACACCCTGATGACTTTAATACTGGAACCATTGCCCTGTTGCTTTTTTTCTTTTTGGTATCCTTTCAGTTTTCATCTCAACAGTAAATGGAATGGCGCTAGAGATGGGTTTCCCAGCATTTGATTTCCTGGATATTGTATTTTGTCCCACCAATATACTGTTAATGGTTTTTCTGTACTGCAGGGCATTGGGGTTTGTGTTGGCACCATTATAGGTGGACCTTTGTTGATTGAAAATGTTTTCAATAAAATCTGAATTTATCAGTCCTGGTGTAATGTAAATTTCTCTTGACATTTTCAGGACACACTCACAGAGCATTAGAAAACCTTGAATACAAGACTGTATGTCTTCATGACACTGTGTTGACATCAGTTTCTTGGCCATTTCTTTCTTGCTTATAGAACTTTCATATGTGTGTCTTTCCCATTCTAGAAACCATTGGCTCACGTCTTTTAATGTAGTTAAACGAGTGTCATCGTATGTTTTAATTGGTCGCATGTCCCGAAATATTGATACCATCTGGGAAGTTTGTTCTAAGAGTTCTATTACCCCATTCAGTACTTCTCCTTTTTCCCCAAGACTGTTCTTAAATTGATTGAGTACATGTAGCATTTCAGTGTTTAACACATCTTCCGCAAGATGGTTCCTCATTTTCAATTGTGAATCTGGGAAAATATGTTCATTGGTTAACTTTCGATGAAGTTGAAGGCTGTTTTGTTGGTCCCATTTGTAGCAATCAATAAACATTTGCCATTGTACAGTATAACCACTGGGAAGTGTTAAGAGTCGAGTAGATTTGTTAGTAATACCACTTTTAATGATGTTATTTCTGACCTTTTTTATGACATGTGAGATGTCCATCATAAAAATAACTGGTTGAGATGTAGAAGGATTAAGTGAAAGGAATTTGTAGTTTTGGTAATTGTTTTCTCCTACACATATATGCATGAAGGATCTGTTGCATGATGCTCCATCCATGCATGTATACAATACTTTAAATCCATATGTCCATAGAAGTTGCACTGCTTTCCAAAATAATCCATAAAGTTCAGAAGCTTGAATGTTATGTGTTATAAAATGTGCTATGGGGAAGCGAAACCCTGTTATCCCTAGATATAATAGCTGCAGGACATGCGTGCCCAGGTGTTTATCAGAACTTCCTTTTCTCAATGTGTTACACAAATCTCCTTCTTCTCCAAGATCGGTAAATCCAACTAATTCAACAACATCACCATTTTTATTGATTTGAACATCACTTTGAATTGACATCTCATCAAATATGAGCCCACCTATCATTCCATTTTCTGGTATGTTTCTTCTCTTTGCTTCATCTAGCATCCACTCAAACATGGTGTGGTCAAATCCAGGATCTTGTTTTAGTTTGTTTTTGTACATGATCAGTGTAGAAGCTGATGGAAGAACCAACATTTTTGAAAATACTAACATTTCATAACTTTGGGGACTTCTATTATAAAGTTGAAGACATGTTCCTATGAACGATTTTGACCACCTACGGCCCCTTGGGTCTCTGGAAATGTTTTTGGACTGTTCTAAGAATAACTGCACAAGTTCAGGATTTGCATTTTTAATAGATGCTTAATCCTTTCAACATCTTCATTTTCACTATTCTCTGGTATTCTATTTTCTTTGTTTTCACTTCCAGAAGAAAAGGTCATTGTTCGACAAATTTTACATGTCATTGATTGTGTCCCAAATGATACCAGTCTAATACATGAAACAGATCTGATGGCCCTGACTGATGGAGTAATGCTATTATTCTGAAATTGTTCGAGAATATGGAAGCGACTTACTATTATGTTTTTATTTATTTCAACACCTTCACATATTTGTAATTTTTCAACGATTTTGCAAATGTTTTCAATACTATCTTTTTCAAAGAAATACTTGTTTGTGACATGAACATTTTCAAGGTTAACACTCTTGCCACTGACAGATAATTCCCATGTTCTGTCATTATAAAATGTTATTTTCTTTGTAATTGCATTGCCATTTGAAAAACAGCCACTTTCTGTTGAACAGCTGATTTCTTTTTCACAAATGTTAGTAACAACAAATGACTTAGGGATATATTCAGCAATTTCCTGGAAGTTTTGAGAGTGATTGGTAATCAGTTCATTCAAAGGATTAATAGCAATTCCTCTGTAACATGTCAACCATGATTTATTAAGTCGCTTTCTGACACGCTTCACTTGCGGGTATACTGAAACTAAATTGTCGAGCAATATTCGCATTCCTGGAATGGCTTCAATACATCCAGACTATTTCATTTCAAAAGTGAATCTATTATATAGCGCATTCACTTCTATTTCACTCTTTGCCTCCGCAGTTAGCTTTTCAATCAACCTGAAAACAAAAGTTTTGATTTAAAAAAAAGTGAATACAACATAATGTTTTAACCCTCCCCCCCCCCCCCCATTAAAGGTTGTAATCTCATAAAAGGACTGCTTTAATATTAAATTGCAAGTGAATATATCAATACAATTATATTCCATTTTAATAAGGTTGATGATAGTAGTTTTAAAGTTGCACTGTCACAGATTGAATGTTTTGATAAAAAAAAATCGTTGTCTTCATGGCTTAAAGTGTTAGAAACACTTTTGATATTAAAAAAATGGCAGTTACCCAAACAATTTAGATCTTTTCTATTGTGACTTATCTTATATGACTGAATTAAAAGCACTGATTCCAAAATCATCTGATATTGATGTGTAAAAATTGTCAATCAGTGAGAATGCAGCTTTAAAAGATACTGTAAATTTATTTATGCACGGATCTTATTGTATCCTATCGGACCCAAATAATTGCATATTAGATGGGATTTTTGTGAGATCATGTTGACATAAATATAACTTTCAACAGTATTACAAAAAAAAATGTTTTGTGTCTCTCATTTCAGTTTAACATGCGATGATGGCTCTGATTTCAAAGAGACAACAGAATGTCCGGAAGACAATGAGGACCAGCCACAGATTGAAGATGTTGATATAGAGGCTACCGAAGATATTGAAAATCTCGATGATGACTTCAACAGGATAATAGCATCAATTATATCTATTGACGCTGAGGCTATAGAATTTGAGATTCCTGAACAATTCAACATCACCACAGTAATAGAGAATATGAAATATGAAAAAGAAGTAAATGAAAATCATCAATGCATTAATGAAATTCTTGACAAAATTCATCAGCCAAAATTATCAATATTCGTGAAAAAAAATATTCCTTAAATTTGCTGAGATTGTAACAAAATTAACACGAAACAAGAAATCATCTACAGGAGTACCAGAAGCATGTTTAGCAAAATATTATCGATTGTCTCATGAGTTCACTACAAGTGCAGATTATACATTAAGTTGTATTGACTTGTTTGGAGATGAATGTTCATTTTCTGACCATCACCGCATTGTTTGTTATAATATTGTTGAAGCAATTAGACTATTCTATTTGAAACAAAAAGTTGACCTTTTGAAAATTACCAAAGGAAATATACCAAAACGCCAAGTTACTGATGCATCGAGAGCACGGATCAGATATGTTGCAGGTTATTGTCTTGCATCTTTGAGAAAGAAATACACTAAAATTCAACACAGTAATTTGTATTCTAAAACAAAAGAAGGTCAAGACATTTACAGTGAAGCCAAATGCACTGTCTCAATCCTTAATACATTAAAAGAAGAGGAACACTATTTAAAGGCCAATACAAATGAACCTGAATCACTTCTTGATGTTGAAAGAAGACAATATTCATCAAGGGGCCTAACAAATGTCACTGATAGTCTGTTCAATTTCTTTGTTAAGTTAACAGAGGAGTGTATGGCAGTTTTTGTACATGAAAATCTAATGACATTTGGAAAATCAATGTACAATATGTGTCTTGATCACATAAAGCAAAACCAGAGTTTGTATCCACTTTTCATTTCTGTGGTTGTGAACAGTTGCTCAATGGCAGGAGTTGTTGAATTTGATGAAGATCAGGATATCAACAGTATTCTTGAAAAAATGGTTCTGATTTCATCACAGACATGCAGTATATTCAATGAATTGATACAAAAATATCTAATGGTTTTACTATCACAATTCCGTAAGGACTTTAAATCATCCCTTAGAGTCGAAAAAACGATGGCACATCGCAAACAAATTAAGGTTTCTAAGCAAAGTAAGGATAAAAGTAAAGTGTCAGAGACAATTCCTTCAAAGCGCCAAAAGGTCGCAAAAACTCGTACAAAGACAGGATCTATCCACACTAATGAGCCACACATTGGCCCAATTGAGGAGTCACAACCATGCCCTTTAAATGAGCCACAACCTGGTCCATCGAAGGAGCCACAGCCAGGTCCGTCTACTGAGCCACAGCCAGGTCCATCAAAGGAACCACAGCCTGACCATACACATGAAACAATATCTGATGATACAGATTTGTGCCAAAAGTGTTTTTCGGAAAGAGAAGAGGAATGGATCCAATGTGATTCATGCAATAGTTGGTTCCACAGACAGTGTGCTGGATTAAAAAATCAAAGACTATGGAAAAAATTCATTAAAGATGAAATTTCTTGGTTTTGCAATTGTTGCAAATAAGAAACTGAAGTCTGTTTTAAAATGATGATTTTGTAAATGACTTGTAATATTCTATATCAATAAGACTCATTCTCAGTTTAAACGGTTTATATTAAAGTTACACCAGGAAATGCATATGAATAAAAATATCAGTGTAGTACACATCTATTTCAGTGTTTCAGTTTTAACATTCTTATTTTAAAACTTGTTTGTTTCTATGGTGGCTTTCTTATGAAATTGCATTTCATCTCAAATTATTTAAATGTTTTGCAGACAGAAGTAAATTGATAAATCATATAGTAACCAGTGAATTGAAAATACAGGCTCAATGTCTAGAAATACGCTAATTAAGCCACTTGTGATAATATTTGATTAACAAAGTCTGACAAGTTGAAATGCATTAGGGATATGATCATACTGTATAAAGTGCAGTTTGCATTAACCGATTCAAGGTAGGGTGGGGGTGGGGCGCCCCCAATGTGTTTGTGTAGTGGGGGGTGGGGGTGGCGGTGGTCGGGTATGAATAAATGAACAGAAACAAGGAATTTCTTTTTTGGGGGGATGGGGGGAGGGTGGTGCCGCCTCCCCCCCCCCCCCCAAGACAAATCTTTATGTTTGTTTAAATACAGGAGATGAAATGATAAAATGTAATACATTTTGCCAAAAATGCACCATTTTGTGTTTTTGTGTGTATGTGTGGGGGGGGACCATGAACCCCCCTGCCGTCACTTTAAACCAATTATTTTTTTTTTCTGAGGGGGGGGGCACAAGTCAAAATGTCACTCATCCTATTAAGTAATGAACCAGTCGATTGTAACCACGCCCCACCCCCCTCCGTTTGGGGAATAGTGGGGACTTTGACTTTGGGATGAACTTATGGTAAAATCCCCGCCAAATGCCCCCGCGCCCAAGTGACCTTAGGGTAGGCCCTTTCACCGCTATATTTTGCGCGAAGACAAAACCACCGCATTCATCCGGTACTGCGGGCCACAAAAGACACGGTCCATTTCCCTCGAACCTTGGGGGGGGGGTGCTGGTAATAATTGACTGGTGCATAACTACCCCTCTTATGTAAAGCGAATCCTGGATTCATCCGTGGTGTGTGTGCAATACTACCAAGTTGTTGCCAAGAAGGAATACCATAAGTCAGTATTGACAACCCACACAAGAAAAATTAAAGGGTTAGGGGGTGGGTGGTGTTGGCATTAAACATCTGGTTTTAATTGAAATCAAAGCCATGTCTTCTTTGACCCGTAAATAAGGTAAACACATACAAATCACCATTAACCATTACTCAAAGTGCTTCCCTATTATTCTTACCAGTTGACAATCATTGTATATGATTGTTGTCAAAGAACGCTTAAAGATTAAATCAAAACATGCAATGCCGAAAAAGCAAACATGAATTTGGCGCCGCCAGAAATATTTGTTTACAATAAAATTGTCCCGGCTTCAAATTCTTACCTTTGTTGAACAGCGTAGTAAACTGGGAGCAAATCAGTCGACCAATGAAACGACGCGTTTCAAACACAGACTTTAAAAGATCACGTGATAATGGCTTATACCGATGTGTTTATTTTATTGAAAGAAAAACTATTTTACGTTAGTATGTTGGATTAAGACAATATTTGTGCGCCAGGCTTAGTGCGATTAACAGTGTATGTATAGTTTTAACGAAAAGCACCGATAGTTAACCCGGATACTAGCGTCAAGTACGGATTTAGTGACGAAAAATGGTGTTGCGACTTCTCGATGGACTAACCAAAACTGGACTATATTTCCAAGGTTGTTCGGCGATTGTGGAAATATGCGTGAACAAATGTTTTTAAGGTAAATTTTTTTTGGTAGAGACATTTGTTGGCTATATAATAATGCTTAGTTTTATTAATTTAAAGGAAAATGCTCTTTAAAAAATAGCCTTAATTAAAGTCATGTGGAAAACAGGCAGTTTTGAAGCTGGAAACCTTGTTAGTGTATTATGTTTATATAGTGGGTTTTTCAGTTAAATACATTTTTTGTGTCATTTTGTATATTTCACAAATATACACCATCTTAACCACGTGCTGGCCACCTTTGTCCTTGAGCACATCAATCAAAATGACAAAAAGTCATGCTGTAATCGACCAGCAACAATGCGAATTCTCACTATTAAAAGCGACTAAGACGCTGACTTATGCTCTTTTTAAACTTCAACCGCCAAATGACATGTACACACTCGCGTGATTATTAATGACGTCACGCAGTTATGACATTGCTCTTATTATTGATCCGTTACTTTCAAGGGATTGAAATATGTTTTTTGTTGTTTTAAAAGCTGCATTCCACAGATTGAACGTTTTACCAATTTTTTTAATTGTTGTATTTGAACGAGCCAATTTTTGCGAAAATATAAGACTGCTGACAAAAACTTAGATCGCATTTTTTTTTAAATTAAGTTTTAACAATTAATGTTTTCATTAATTAACGTTCATAACGGTTTGAGCCATAAAACATTAATTTCCGAACATATATATGAACATCTGCGATCTGATTTTTTGTCAGCAATCTTTTATCATTGGTTTGCAGATATTTACGCAATTTCCTCTTTCCAAGACAAAAAATAAAAAGTTGTAAAAACGGTATATATGTGAGAGTGCAGCTTTAAGTAAAACCTTTTGAAATCGGTTGTTAATTGAGACACGATTTATGTTTTTTATTGTTTATTAAATGTTTTTATGTCTGGTTATTTTCTTTCCTGCGGATGAAGCATCTTAATAATACAATGTAAATTATTCGCACTTTGATAAGAGAAGTGTATTGAAGAAACGCTGAGCTAGATTTCGACCGTAAATTAGTTATGTTATAAATAGAATTCCAAATAGGAGTTTATTTAGGATCAAATTTATTAAACTCGTCATTTAAAAACGATAAAAACGAGGCACTGCTGAACTTGTTTAATAAATTTGATACAAAATAAACACCCATTTGAGATCCTCTATATAAAACATTTGTTTTCGAATATTCCGTAAAACAGTGTAAATAGTAATAGTATTAGCAAAATAGGGCGAATGTTTGAAAGCCGAAATCTCGGAACTCCGGGGATTTTCCTCCAAGGCCTGTCGGATACCGCTGAGTAGGTATGATTGCTCGCCACTCATATTAAATTATATTGAATGCCGGACCAAAAAATATCACCAGAATGTGACGAAACTGCGTTCGAAGTTTTCGTTATCGCCAAATTGGACATGCGAAACAGTAATGCAGAATTGTGCATTATAGTTCATCGTTTGTAAACATCGCTACGTAGTGTTTTTTTTTTTATACATATATACTTAAGCATTATAATTCATGTATTTCACTCGTTCATCTTTGTAAATATTTTTTAAATTGTAGTTATGATTGCTTGATGTCAATATGATAGAATAATGTGCAAGATATTTTCTTTTTCAATTTATTACAATGTAAATGTCCTTAAACTTATTTATTTATTACACCAAACGTACAAGTTGAGGGCCTTTGCTAATATTTTTTTCGTATGCTTATTTCGTTGTTTTGTGTTTATTTGAAGTTCAACCTACGTCAAACATCATTACATATACGCTTTTTATATTTTATAAAAGTTCATGTTGTTGAATTCATGTTGAAAGGGAACTAATGTTTTTAGTGATTCTTCTTTCTGCACGTTTATATTTGATAAGTAAAAAAATGTGCGTTAGATAACAGAGTGTTTTTTACCGTGTTTTGTGTCAATACACTCAAGTGCAGCCAGTGTCCATTGGTGTTTAAAAGTGTGCCCAATATAAGGTGTTAGTGGCGGATACGTGCGTGGTCAAATAATGACTCTCAATCCAGGGAACGCCGCTTCGATTCCCCGCCGCTCCACTAAAATACAAATCGTATTCCGGGAGGGACGTTTAATGTGACAGTGATATACACTGGTGCATGTTCAAGAACCAGGGAAGCTCTAACCTGGGTTATATTCTGTCTATGAACTATTCCCCAAAAACATAAAATGACTAACAATCTTATCGGAGAACTCATCAAATTGGCACGGCCCGAGTGCGAGTATAAATAAGCGTACACACCACTAAGGTTACATTGAGGCGAAAATCTATAATTACACTGTTTTAATCAATTGGACGCATCAGCAAAGTTCGTTTTAACAGTATATTCCATATTGTTTATGTAAGTAGTACACAGCAAACTGCTGGGACAAACATTGTAGTTGCGCACTAACAATGTCGTCTGATACAAAATAATGATACAGTTTCTAAACCGAGCAAATCTTCATCTGTCTATATGTATATGTGACAACTTTCTTTCAAAAGTCTAAAACAGAGGTAAATATGATGGAATCAGTTGTTTACGTTTCATAAACAATATTGAGCGCGTGAATGCCGAACATCAAAATTTCATTAGAATATTCGCGTATCTTTGTTTACATTTAGGCATCTGCAGGCAAGCAGTCAATACAATCAACAAGAGTGTATATATATAAATTATTAAAGAATTATGAGGGACGGGAAAGCATGAATACGTTTTGTTCACAAATCGGAAAAAAATCTGGATACGCACCCTTTACATTATACATAACTTATATAAATATATAACTTAGTTAGGTCCAAATTAGACTTAAAATTAATCTTAAAATTGCAATTATTAACATTATAACGTTAGGTGAGGCTGAGTAGTCATAAACTAGTTAAACCCCCAGTAAACTCGTTTTCACTGACTGTTCCAAATTGGAATTCCCAATGTTTGGGCAAGGGAGAGGTTGATTGTATATAGTGCAAACTAGTCAAACGCACAATGAACTCCTTTTCACTGACCGTTCCACGGCAGTAATCGCAATGTTGGGAAAAGGGTTAGGTTAAGTGAATATATTGTAAACTATTCAAACGCACAATGAACTCCTTTTCACTGACCGTTCCACGGCAGTAACCCCAATTTTGGGACAAGTGAGAGGTTAAGTGAATATAGTGTAAACTTGTTAAAGGCACAATGAACTCCTTTTCACTGACCGGTCCACGGCAGTTACCCCAATGTTGGGACAAGTGAGAGGTTAAGTGAATATAGTGTAAACTTGTTAAAGGCTCAATGAACTCCTTTTCACTGACCGGTCCACGGCAGTTACCCCTATGTTGGGACAAGTGAGAAGTCGAGTGAATATAGTGTAAACTTGTTAAAGGCACAGATTACTTTCACTGACCGTTCAATATCGGTAACCCCGATGTTCGGACAAATTGAGTAAAAAGAGTACAAACCAATCCATCACACATATGACTCCTTTTTACTGACCGTTCATCGGCAGCTAACCAAATGTTGGGACAAGTGAGAGGTTGACCGAATAGAGGGTTAACTAGGTAATAACGAACATCATGAAGTCTTTTCTTTTTTAAAGTAAGCAAACCGTTCTTCAATTATAAAACCGAACACAAACTCAAAAGCAATACTTTTTAAGCATATATTATAACAAATATACACAGTTATACAATACATCGTTATTCCCACAAACCATTGACAGGTAGTAGGTCAACACTGAAAATAAATAAATGTCTCTGCTGGTTTTCAATCAAAGGTGGTGAAACGAAATATTTGAAACATTTGTTAAACAACGCATTGCAAAAAGAACACATTGGCCAATTTCATTAATACAAGGTCGTCTTACGCTGGTCACATTAGTCGACACAGTCGCGTTTTACTTGCAGGCTGGAGCAAGTCTGAAATTTTCCGTTATTATATCCTTAACCGTTTGCCGTTGATCATAAGCTAAGCCGACGACAGACAAACGGCATGAAGCTAGTCATTATTCAGTTATTGCGTTTTAGCCCGTCTAATGCCGGTTCACGCCGCTAATGCAATAACGTCGTACCATGATTACGCGATGCGTGCGGGCCGTTATGAGTGATAAATATTAAAAAGTATATTACCCGATGCGGGCCGCTAAGAATGAATACTTTTTTTAAAAAAAGAAGGTTACCCGATGCGGGCTGCTAAGAATGAATAATTTTATGAGGAGGTTTACCCGATGCGGGCAGTTATAAATGATAAATATGAAAACGTATGTTATCCAATGCGGTCCGCTATGAATGATGAATTTATAGAAGAATGTTACCCGATGCGAGCCGTTATGAACAAAAAAGTATGTTACCCGATGCGGGCCGTTATGAATAATACATATTGAGATAAATGTAACCCGATGCGAGCCGTTATGAATGGTTTTTATTAAGAAGTATGTAACCCGATGCGGGCCATTATGAATGGTTAATATTAAGAAGTATGTTTCCCGATTCGAGCCGTTAAGAACAATAATAAAATAAGTAGGCCGTTATGAATGGAACATATTGAGAAGCATGTTTCCCGATGCGGGCTGTTATGAATTATAAATATATTTAGAGCTAAATAAAAAAGTAATCATCTTAATTCTTACAGACCCGCGACCTTCTCGCTTGGAGCAGATTCTAGTGTTAATTGCTTCTGTAAAGCAGTTTTCTGAAGTGATATCAATGTCTGTGAGCGATACATTGACATCTCCAAGCCTGGAAAAACTTGTTTTCCGACCGCATGCTGCATTCCGCGAGTAGAGGATTAGTCGAAGTGTCATCAGATGCATCTCGTCAAGGTCGAAGCCACCAAAATACATCACTTTATCAAATCGGACACTGTCCCTTCCCATTTCAACATTTGTCTTATTTCGGAGCATTTTTCCAGGCATAAGACATGCTTCGACGTACATACTTGTTTTCTCAATGGCATGTGTGCCGCCGATATTCTTAAGCTCCGTAATTGTGATCTTCAGTCTTTCTGCTGTTGTAAGAAACTGTAACTTAAACGTAATTTCAATTTCTGGTTCGTCTTTATATTCTCGAGCAATTTTCGGTTCCCCAAATGGCCCCATCCGAATTTGCATAATATCTCTTGCTGCCTGGTAGCATCTTTCTATGTCTTCATCCGAAAGTTCCCACTGTTGCTCGCTGAATGTTGTTGGCGGGGATGCTTGTTTGCTTTTTCCGGTAGACGATCTCGACTCCAAATATGGCTGGAGGTTAGAGAAAACGTTCTCTGCGTCACTCTCACCATCCGTATTTGATTTAGAAACATCGGGTTCAGTTTCTCTGCATTTTCCGACGAATTTTGTGACAGCCTGTCTCCAGATCTCTTCGAACGTTTGTTTATATGAGAACATATCTTTTCAAAGTGTCGATTTTAGTTCAGTTGTTAGAATGATGAACAAAAAAAGCTGACTTGCGACTGCTGACTTCCAAGCAAGAATAGTCCCCTTCTTCGCTGATTCTAACATTTATATCTCTTTATCAAAGTTGTTAATTTGGGGACTGAACTGTACAAAGCACTCACAGCTTGGCCATAGTTGTTAAGGATTTGAAGATTCCTATTGTTCAATATCTAAGTAAAACTTTCTACGCATTCGCTGATTTATACATTCTTAGAGTCATTATTTGGTGTTTTAAGCGTTAACATCAATATGAATAAGAAGGGTGTTGATATGCTATCTAAACTTCTGTAGACCATGTTGAATTCATTTGCAATTATTCATTCCTTTTACACACACCCTGTAGCATCGTTTCTTAACTTTTCAAAAATAAGAAATAAAGATTTGAAGAAAAATTTGAAAAGATTTCTCAAAAACAAAAAGATATATGACTTAATTGTTCATAAAGATATTATTTTAATCCTTGGGTGGTATTCAATATCAAATTAATCATTATCACGGTTATATGCTTTCATCGGTAAATATTCGCAATTGCCGAAAGGCAGTAAACAGAATGAATGGAAGTCGAGGTGTGAATTATAAGCTTAATATACGTTCAAGTATAACTCGCTATTATTTAATGTAAGAACACTTGTGTTCTTTATATAATTTTCACTTTTACTGTACCGGATCAATAATTTACATGCGGTTTACATAATACAAATCATCCATTCATGTTGTTGTAATTTTTAATGTAACCTGAATAAGTAATTAAACGGGAATTGATTTGAGTGGAGTTGAAAAATAGGTGGGGCATTTTCATGTCCTTTAGCTGTCGTACGAACGCCCTCCAAAATTATGTGCTTTATTAATACAATATATATTAAGTGAAATACCATGTGCAATTTTTGCCAATGGTGATCACCTGATAAGGAGATCACTCGGTTTGTTTAACAGTGAAGAAAATTAATATCAGAGTGTTTCAGCGCAAAGGCATTTGTATTTCAACGCCGAAGTTTTTGTGATAAGTCGCTTTTTTAACTAAACGAATAACATTCTTTATCCCCTCCGCCCTACAGAAAATGATGATGATGATGATGGTGATGATGGTGATGATGGTGATGATTATGACGATGTTGATGATTATACATATAATGATAATGCTGCTGCTGTTTCTGCTGCTGCTGCTGCTGCTGCTGCTGCTGCTGATGATGATGATGATGATGATGATGATGATGATGATGATGATGATGATGATGATGATGATGATGAAAATAATGATGATGATGATGATGCTGATGATGATGATGATGATGATGATGATGATGATGATGATGATGATGACGACGACGATGACGACGACGACGACGATGATGATGGTAATGACGATGATGATGATGATGATATGATGATGATATGATGATGATGATTATGATGCCATAACCAAAATCGACAGTTTAAAAGCGACACAATAGTTGCATTTACAATAACTGCAGAGAAAAAGTTATGAATTAACTTAGCGAAAGCGATAACATCCGAGCACAAATACCGTTAACGCAGTTTTTTTGTGTATATTTACACATTTTAAAGAGAACCGTTTTTTTCTATTTAGCCTTTTTTTAAATAACCACTTTATGCCTATTAATATCTGTCCACCTCCAACTCAGGAGATTACAAGTGTTCATTCAATTCAGCAAACCAATTTTTGTATAAAAAAGGCGCCACGGGTTTAACTATTGTCAACTGTGTTTAAAATTGTTTTTTCTGGGCCGGATGCCTCTATTTACAATAATTAGACTTCAGTTGAGTTGAGTCGAGTATGGTAGAAGAAAAATACGAATGTTTGTGTAAGTTTCTGTACCAACATAAATTCACAAATTCTTATTTGAAGTTTTAATTTTGTTTAATCGTAACAGAACGGATCAAAATAGACATACATTGTCAAATAGTAAAATGTTCGATAGAAATTCTGTTCGTAAAAAGAAAATTGATTGTTATAAACTTAAATTGCATGAAGTACATGCCTTAAAGAAGACTAAACATTTAGAATTTAGGATAAATTTTAATGAAGAATTTTACAACTTAAATCAAATTGAACACTTTCCATGAATATTTTGAAAGTCTTGAAAGTGTTGCTTTTAATTGTACGAATGGATGATTTTTGTGAAAAGATCGATTTTCATAAACTCAAATATTACTTTTACAGAACTAGATCAAACTATTAATGCTAATGAAATTTTAAATGCTGTAATGTGTCCTAAAAGGGAATAAGCCTTAGAAGGTGATTTTTATTGAATGAATATTTCGTTGAAAATAGTATCCAAATAGTTAAGCGATATATTGATTTGTAGTCTTCCCTGATATATTGATCGAATGGATTATAATCCAATTCTATAAAACGAATAGAGTTCACAGTGTCAATAATCAAAGAAGTATGACTCTCGTTAGTGTATTGTCTAATTTTCTATCACTGATTTCGATTAACGCATTGAAAAGTGTTTAGACGATCATAACATTGTTTCGTTCGCATAATTCGGATTTCGAAAATGACATTCTACTGTTGTGTTGCTGGAATGTTTGAATTATTTTTACTTAATTGAAAACTAACATCTGTATGTTTTATTTGTCGATATGATGAAATGTTTTGATTCTATTTATAGAACTGCCTTATGGCTGAATAGGTATAAACTTAGTATCCAAAGCAAAAAAAATCGAATTGTTCGTAACAGGTAAAACAAGAAATATCCTGTGTCAAATCATGCTGTATCTGCTATTTTAATTATGCTGTTGGCTTACGCCAAGGGGAAGTTATGCCACCTTTTTTATTGTTTATGTTGAAGGTCTTGATTTGCATTTATGAAGTTAATTTGATTCAGGTTTGCAAATAGATGATATAGTATTTATTATATTATTGTTTGCATATCTAGGGCCATTGTAGGAAAGACGCCTATCGAAGTACAGAACCATTTAGACACTTTGCATGAGTGTTATAGTGAAGTCGGGCCTAAACTTAAAACTAATAACAAGTAAGCGTGGTGGATTATTAGCCACTGAGCATTGGACCTAAAAATGGGACCTTAATGACATTGTAAAATGTTACCTTGGAACTAAATTCAATTATAAAGAGATCTTTGCTCTTAACCAAAACTCTTGATTGGTGAAATTCTAGAGGCCATGATTGTCTGTTTATTTGTAGTTGATTCTGATGATATAATCCTAAAACTTTGCAGTATTGTAAAAGCGGTAAAACAAACTGGGTGTCGAATGTTAAGCATTGTAAGATTGCATGGTTTCTCTCTTTCCGATGCTAATGTCCATATTGATTGTCAAATATGTTAAATGATTTTAGAAGTATACTAAAAGATACTTTTTATCAGTGTTGGCTCGGTAAGCTGATTTTTTTAAATTATATATAAACAAGGTAAAACTTCATTAGAATACGAAAACTATTTGTTTGACCAAATCAAACTGCGCTCAGACTCCTCCTGACTGTATTCCCACTGTGCATTCCGACTGGAAGGAATGCAAGAAACTATACACCAAGTGATATTGTTTAATCTGATATATAAATGATATAGAAGATGAATTTCATTTTATTTGTGTATGTCCAGGTTATTTTAATATTAGAAAGAGACATCTACATCGTATTTACATGCACAATTTTGTGTACAAATTTCTATAAATACTGAAATCAAAAGACAAGATTGACTTAATTAAACAAACGATTTTTTAAGAAAACTCCTGTAATTAAAAATGATATATTGATTGTTAAAAGATAAATGTTAATTTCAGCCTTAAATTGTTGTTAATAATACTATTTTGATATAAAATTGATTAATTACTCCCGTGTGCCTTATTATAACATCTTATACTGTTTACCATTTACCATCATATGGTACATGTATTCGTTGACATGATATATGATTACATGTATGGATATGTATACAATGTTCATCGTATAAAATTAGGTAAAAAAAACTGTAGCCACAGTACCTACCAGAGAAAATTAATTCTCGTAAACAGGATCTGTTTTTTTATGCGACGAACTATATATACACATAGTGTTAATCAATTGAATGCTTCGGCAAGGTTGTTTTAAACAGTTTACTTCATACTATATTGGTAACTTAGTACTTAGTAAACAACTTTTATTAACTTCGTGATTTAGCTGGTATAATATCGTAGCACAGTATATGAACTACAATAAATTGGGCTCTTAACCGAGCAAATCTACATCAGCCTACAGAAATGCGTGTAAAGATTGAGAACTACCATCTTTTCCGTTTTCAACCTTAATGTAAATCTGAT
This sequence comes from Mya arenaria, assembly GCF_026914265.1. Classification (NCBI taxonomy): domain Eukaryota; kingdom Metazoa; phylum Mollusca; class Bivalvia; order Myida; family Myidae; genus Mya; species Mya arenaria. The sequence continues at coordinate 36,424,255 of NC_069131.1, forward strand.
GGATTAAGTATTTAACTCTTCACAAGCCAATTTGGTGTATGCATTCCAGATAACAAAATGTCACCAAAATTTGACAAAACTGCGTTCGGAGGTTTTCCTCAACGCAAAAATGGCCAAGCAAAATAGTACCGCAGAATTGTGCAGTATATTTCAACTCCTTTGAACATTATAACGTAGTTTGTTTTATACAAATAGACTTAAGTATTATAATTCAAGTATTTATTCCGTACATCTTTGTAAATATTGTCTAAATTGTAATTATGATTGTTCGACACCATTATTATAGGACACTGCTCAAGATGTTGTGTGTGTTTTGTTTTATTTAATTTTGACAATGTGAATGTCTTTTAACTAGACTTCATTATACCGAACAGACATGTTTAGTACCTTTGTTTTTTCCGTTAACTAATGTTGTTGTTTTGCGTTGATTTTTAGTTTAATTTACGTCAAACATCTTTACATAAACGTTTTTTTTTTATCTTTTATAATAGTCCATGTTGTTGTTTTTATGTAAAAAAGAAACTAATGCTATTTTTGTGTGATAATTCGTTATGCATGTGTTTATTCTATATAACAAAAAAACAGTTAGGCGGTAATTAACAGAATGTCTTGCTTCTGTGAAAACACCATAACCTGCACGTTGGATTGCAACAAACAAACATATAAGAGTTCGAGATCCATAAAAAATGTAACTAGCTGAGAACGACAATCCTGTTTTGAGTTGATTTTTAGTTTAATTTACGTCAAGCATCATTACATAAACGTTTTTTTTTATCTTTTATAATAGTCCATGTTGTTGTTTTTATGTAAAAAAGAAAATAATGCTATTTTTGTGTGATAATTCGTTATGCATGTGTTTATTTTATATAACAAAAAAACAGTTAGGCGGTAATTAACAGAATGTCTTGCTTCTGTGAAAACACCATAACCTGCACGTTGGATTGAAACAAACAAACATATAAGAGTTCGAGATCCATAAAAAATGTAACTAGCGGAGAACGACAATCCTGTTTTGAGTTGATTTTTAGTTTAATTTACGTCAAGCATCATTACATAAACGTTTTTTTTATCTTTTATAATAGTCCATGTTGTTGTTTTTATGTAAAAAAGAAACTAATGCTATTTTTGTGTGATAATTCGTTATGCATGTGTTTATTTTATATAACAAAAAAACAGTTAAGCGGTAATTAACAGAATGTCTTGCTTCTGTGAAAACACCATAACCTGCACGTTGGATTGCAACAAACAAACATATAAGAGTTCGAGATCCATAAAAAATGTAACTAGCGGAGAACGGCAATCCTGTTTTGAGTTGATTTTTAGTTTAATTTACGTCAAGCATCATTACATAAACGTTTTGTATCTTTTATAATAGTCCATGTTGTTGTTTTTATGTAGAAAAGAAACTAATGCTATTTTAGTAGGATAATTCGTTAAGCATGTGTTAATTTTATATAACAAAAAAAACAGTTAGGCGGTAGTTAACAGAATGTCTTGCTTTTGTTAAAACACCATAACCTGCACGTTGGATTGAAACAAACAAACGTATAACAGTTCGAGATCCACAAAAAAGTAACTAGAGGAGAAACACAATCCTGCTTACCAATAGTTGTATTTAAGAGTGCGCTTAATATAAGGTTTTTGTTTTTATGTTCTATGTCTTTGGCGTTTACCAATTGCCATTAAACCGGGTTTATGTTTGAAACTTTTTGCTACTGGGCTTGTTTCTGTAGCTTTCCGCATAAATATTGTTTGAGGCAAAAAGCTATAAGTACACTATGTTTATCAATTGAATGCATCAACCAAGATGATATCAGCAGTTTATCCTATATTGTTCATATAAGAAGTATGCAGTTAAATTCTGGGACCAACTTCGTAGTTGCGAACAGTGTCGTCATGTAATACAATAATAATAAGGCCTCTAAACCGATCGAATCTTCATCTGTCTACATATATGTGTGTTTATTGTGAGGACTACTTTCTTTCAAAACAGCATCGACTTTGAGCCGAAAAAAAACAACTTAAATGTGATGGAATCAGTATTGTTCGTTTCACAAACCATATTGAGCGCTTGAATGCCGGACATCAAAATTTCACCAGAATGTGACCAAACTGTGTGTGAAATAGTACTGCTGAATTGTTCAGTATGTTTTTCATTTGTTTACATCGTTACATAGTTCGTTTCATACAAATAGACTTAAACATTTCAATGTAAGTATTAGGTTTGTGCAGCTTTGTAAATATTGTATAAATTTCTTGTTATGATTGTTCGACACCAAAATTATAGATTATTGTGCAAAACATTCCTTTCCAATTTTTATCAACGTGAATGTCTTTAAACATTACTCCATTATACAAAAACACATGCTAGTACCTTTGTCTATGTTGTTTTCATATACTTATGTTTCTGTTTTGAGTTTATTTTAAGTTCAAACTTCGTCAGACATCATAACATATATTATTTTTCCTTAAATAAAAGTTCATGCTTATCATTTCAGGGTTGTTGTTTATTTGTGTAGAAAAGGAACTAATGTTAGTTTTTGTGATAGTTCTTCATGCACGTGTTTATTTTATAAGACAAAAAATTGGGCGTTAGAAAACAGTTTGTATTTTACTGTGAAAACATCATAGCTTGCACGTGGATTGCAACAAACACATCGTAATTTTATAACAGTTCGTAGTTTTTGTCTACAAATGTACGTGCAGCCAGTTATGATAGCGGAGAAAAACAATATTGGTAACCTAATGTGGTATCTAAGAGTGTGCAAAATATTATATTTGTTTGAGGCGATAAACTATATATATACATTGTGTGTATCAACTGACCGCATCAACACGTCCCAACAGTTCGTCCCAACAGTTTATTCCATACTGTTTATGTTAGAAGTGCGCAGTAGACTTCCGGGTTCAACTACATGGTTGAGCACTAACAGTGATGTCTATGTTATATGAAAATAATATGGACTTTAAACCGAGCGAAACTACATCTGGCACATTATCACCGAACGAGACGTGATGCAGGTCACCAGAAAAGTGTTTTATCGTAATATTTCCTATGTACTCTACTAAACAATCAGGTAATTTAAGGGACATACCACAGTAGAGCACAAACTTCCTTGAGTATAATGAGTACGTGTACACACTCGCGCAGTTATGACATTGCTCGCCTTAATTATTTGCATGATTTAAATGGATCGAAATAAATATTGTTGTTGCTTTTCAGTAAAACATTTGAAACTCGGTTGTTAATTGAGACATGCTTTATGTTTTTTATTGATAATTGAATGTTTTTTATGTCGAGCTAATTGCTTTCCTGCGGATGAACCATCCTAATAGCACACAATATAAATTCCTCGCACAATGATAAGAGAAGTGTATTGAAGAAACGTCGACCTGGATTTAGAAAATAAACTAGTTATGTTATAAATAGAATCCCAAGTTAGTCTTTTTTTCGTATCGAATTTATTAAACTAATCATTTAAAAATGATTAAAACGCGCAGCACTTCGTTTTTTTATAGTTTTAAAATGAACTTTTAAATAAATTCGATACAAATTAGACACTCATTTGAGATCATCTTTATTAAACATTTGTTTTCGAATTTCAGTAAAACACTGAAGACATCGAGGTGGCACTAATGTAACTATTGTAAACTTCGTTTAATATTTATTCAGAACCAGATGCCTATAATTACAATAATTAGACTTGAGTTGAGTTGAGTTGAGTATGGTAGAAGAAAAACGAGTGCTCATTGTAAGTTTCGGTACCAACATAACTGATCATCATGAAGAAGAATCTTTCAATTGCATACTATTTTCCGTATATAAATATTGTTTGTTTTTTTTAGATTATTTGAATTGCAACATTCATATTCGTCTACTATTTTTCTAAAAACAGTTCTTGTTAATCATTTCAGTATCATCGTTTTTACTGGAAAAAGGAACTGATGTTTTTGTGTGCTATTTTATAAGAATAACAAGTTGGGTGTAGTTAGCCATTCGTATTGTTATCGTGAAAACATCATGTCCTGGCACGGTGTATTTTAAAGGTATATGAATGCTCATAGAGACCAATTCCGGTCTGGCCTTTTGGCTAAATGACCATCTTTTATAGAATTATAAGTAAGTTGGATAATTGTTTGAATCAGCCCGAACAAGACGCATTAAATAGTTCACATTATGCTATGATATGTACTTCGTCCGCCCTAGATTAGTTGATCCAAATATTTGGCCATGCTAGAAATCCTTATCTTCCCACAGGCAAAGGTAAAAAGGGGTATTTGTTGGTAAAAAATAAATACGCATACATATTTACTTTATTTTGATTAACTGAGATGGAAAAGAAGCATCAATCATGGTCAGTTTACCTCGCTCCCGCGAAACACCCTACACTATTGTGTCATTTATACTAACTACAGATGGAAAGTTGTAAATGAAGTTAGTGTTGCGTGACACAGATCCCCAACTGACAATAAGCTAAGAAACCCTAGATTAAACATCTGACCGCGATAACATGTGAGAACCAATGCCGTTAGCGGGGTATTTTTGTATACTTACATATTAGACGAAAGAGAATCTTTTTTACTCTATTTACCTTTTTGAAGATAGCCACTTTATATCAATTAAATTACTGTCCACCACTCACCCAAGAGGTTACAAGTGTACATTCATTTCAGCGAACCAATTTTTGTATCAACCATTTGCTTCTTATTTTTTCTGCAAACCAGTGAATAAATAATAAGGTGGCACTGATCTAACTATTGTAAGCTTTATTTTATATTGTATTCTGGGCCGGAGGCCTTTTTAATGAAAATTTGAGTTGAGTATGGTGGAAAGAAAATCAATACTTCGGTACGAACAAAACTGAAAAAGTTTGTTTTTTTAAAATTGCTTTATTTTCAGATATTTGTCGTAAGATGATATTTCCCAACCCCGTTGAGCCTCTTGCAATTTGTATTTGCAAAAAGGGCAAACTTTGATAGCCGATGTATCGGAACTCCTGGGGTTTTCTTCCAAAGCCTGTCGGATAACGCTGAGTAGGTATGATTGCTCGACACCCATAGTATTCATATTTTTGCGCAAGATGTTATTTTTCAATTTGTTAATAAGTATTTTACGTTTCACATCCCATATTGAATGCCGGACAACAAAATGTCACCGAAATGTGACGAAACAGCGTTCGGAAGTTTTGTCATCATCAAAATGGCCATGCGAAATAGTGCTGCAGAATTGCGCATCATATTTCAACTTTTGTAAACATCGTATAGTAGTGTTGTTCTTTTTTATACAAATAGCCTTAAGCATTATAATTCAAGTACTTAACTCGTACATCTTTGTAAATGATTTCTAAATTGTAGTTATGATTGTTTGATACCAATGTTATAGGATATTGTGCAAGATATTTTCTTTTTCAATTAATTACAATGTGAATGTCCTTAAAGAGACACTCTTATTGAAAATCAATACATACACGTGTATAACAAACATCAATTTTGACTGAAAAACCTTTAACAACTTACTTTATAATGTATTTTTGGAAAATATTAATTTCTGATAATAAGATTGTAACCGTGTATTTAATAGCAGAATGCGCAAAAGTATTAAATAATTGGTGAATGTTAAAATATTTTCTGTGGTTTACTATAACCTGATAAGGTAGAAATAACTTGTTTTATGCTTATTTCTTCCAAATTAAACCCGGTATCCTTCATAAGAACCATTGTTTTCGACATTTATTCATCCTTTTTGGAATATTAAAACAATACTATTAACTGTGGTAAATCTTTTCTGGGAGTAAGAGTGCATTTTTAAACTTATTTATAAACACCTATCGGTTTAGGGCCTTTGCTATTTTTTTCGTATGTTTATGTCGTTGTTTTGAGTTTATTTTAAGTCAACCATCATTACATAAACGCTTTTTATATTCTATATTAGTTCATGTTGTTGAATTCATGTTGAAAAGGAACTAATGTTGTTTTTTTTGTGATTCTTCTTTCTGCACGTTTATATTTAATAAGTAAAACAAATGTGCGTTAGATAACAGAGTGATTTTACCGTGTTTTGTGTCAATACACATATTTGCAGCCAGTGTCCATTGGTATTTAAGAGCGTGCACAATATAAGGTTTGTTAGTGGCGTATCCGTGCGTGGAGGGACTTTTAATGGGGGTCCCATGTGACAGTGATATACACTGGTGCACGTTCAAGAACCAGGAAAGCTCTAATAAGGGTTACATTCTGTCTGTGAACTATTCCCCAAAAACCTAAAATGACTATCAATCTTATCGGAGAACTCATCAAATTGGCACGGCCCGAGTGCGAGTATAAATAAGCTTACACACCACTTATGTTTCATTGAGGCGAAAATCTATAATTACACTGTTTCAATCAATTGGACGCATCAGCAAAGTTCATTTCAACAGTATATTCCATATTGTTTATGTAAGTAGTACACAGCAAACTGCTGGGACAAACATTGTAGTTGCGCACTAACAATGTCGTCTGATACAAAATAATGATACAGTCTCTAAACCGAGCAAATCAATATCTGTCTACATGTATATGTGACAACTTTCTTTCAAAAGCCTAAAAAAGAGGTAAATATGATGGAATCAGTTGTTTACGTTTCACAATCAATATTGAGCGCGTAAATGACGAACATCAAAATTTCATTAGAATGTTCGCGTATCTTTGTTTACATTTAGGCATCTGCAGTCAAGCAGTCAATACAATCAACAAGAGTGTATATAAATAAATTATTAAAGAATTATGAGGGACGGGAAAGCATGAATACGTTTTGATCACAAATCGGAAAAAAATCTGGATACGCACCCTTTACATTATACATAACTTGTATAAATATATAACTTAGTTAGGTCCAAATTAGACTTAAAATTAATCTTAAAATTGCAATTATTAACCTTATAATGTTAGGTGAGGCTGAGTAGTCATAAACTAGTTAAACCCCCAGTTAACTCGTTTTCACTGACTGTTCCAAATTGGAATTCCCAATGTTGGGACAAGGGAGAGGTTGATTGTATATAGTGCAAACTAGTCAAACGCACAATGACCTCCTTTTCACTGACCGTTCCACGGCAGTAATCCCAATGTTGGGAAAAGGGTTAGGTTAAGTGAATATAGTGTAAACTATTCAAACGCACAATGAACTCCTTTTCACTGACCGTTCCACGGCAGTAACCCCAATTTTGGACAAGTGAGAGGTTAAGTGAATATAGTGTAAACTTGTTAAAGGCACAATGAACTCCTTTTCACTGACCGGTCCACGGCAGTCACCCAAATGTTTGGACAAGTGAGAGGTTAAGTGAATATAGTGTAAACTTGTTAAAGGCACAGATAACTCATTTTCACTGACCGTTCAATATCGGTAACCCCGATGTTCGGACAAATTAAAGGTTGAGTAAAAAGAGTATAAACCAATCCATCACACATATGACTCCTTTTTACTGACCGTTCATCGGCAGTTAACCAAATGTTGGGACAAGTGAGAGGTTGACCGAATAGAGGATTAACTAGGTAATAACGAACATCATGAAGTCTTTTCACCGTCGCTTTAAAGTAAACAAACCGTTCTTCAATTATAAAACCGAACACAAACTCAAAAGCAATACTTTTTAAGCATATATTATGACAAATATACACAGTTATACAATACATCGTTATTCCCACAAAACATTGACAGGTAGTAGGTCAACACTGAAAATAAATAAATGGCTCTGCTGGTTTTCAATCAAAGGTGGTGAAACGAAATATTTGAAACATTTGTTAAACAACGCATTGCAAAAAGAACACATTGGCCAATTTCATTAATACAAGGTCGTCTTACGCTGGTCACATTTGTCGACACAGTCGCGTTTTACTTGCAGGCTGGAGCAAGTCTGAAATTTTCCGTTATTATATCCTTAACCGTTTGCCGTTGATCATAAGCTAAGCCGACGACAGACAAACGGCATGAAGCCAGTCATTATTCAGTTATTGCGTTTTAGTCCGTCTAATGCCGGTTCACGCCGCTAATGCAATAACGTCGTACCATGATTGCGCGATACGTGCAGGCCGTTATGAGTGATAAATATAAAAAAGTATATTACCCGATGCGGGCCGCTAAGAATGAATACTTTTTAAAAAGAAGTTTACACGATGCGGGCTGCTAAGGATGAATAATTTTATGAGGAGATTTACCCGATGCGGGCAGTTATAAATGATAACATTAAAACGTATGTTATCCAATGCGGTCCGCTATGAATGATGAATTTATAGAAGAATGTAACCCGATGCGAGCCGTTATGAACAAAAAAAGTATGTTACCCGATGCGGGCCGTTATGAATAATACATATTGAGATAAATGTAACCCGATGCGAGCCGTTATGAATGGTTATTATTAAGAAGTATGTAACCCGATGCGGGCCGTTATGTTTGGTTAATATTAAGAAGTATGTTTCCCGATTCGAGCCGTAAAGAACAATAATAAAATAAGTAGGCCGTTATGAATGGAACATATTGAGAAGCATGTTTCCCGATGCGGGCTGTTATGAATTATACATATATTTAGAGCTAAATAATCAAGTAATCATCTTAATTCTTACAGACCCACGACCTTCTCGCTTGGAGCAGATTCTAGTGTTAATTGCTTCTGTAAAGCAGTTTTCTGAAGTGATATCGATGTCTGTGAGCGATACATTGACATCTCCAAGCCTGGAAAAACTTGTTTTCCGACCGCATGCTGCATTCCGCGAGTAGAGGATCAGTCGCAGTGTCATCAGATGCATCTCGTCAAGGTCGTTGCCACCAAAATACATTACTTGATCAAATCGGACACTGTCCCTTCCCATTTCAACATTTGTCTTATTTCGGAGCATTTTTCCAGGCATAAGACATGCTTCGACGTACATACTTGTTTTCTCAATGGCATGTGCGCCGCCGATATTCTTAAGCTCCGTAATTGTGATCTTCAGTCTTTCCGTTGTTGTAAGAAACTGTAACTTAAACGTAATTTCAATTTCTGGTTCGTCTTTATATTCTGGAGCAATTTTCGGTTTCCCATATGGCCCCATCCGAATTTGCATAATATCTCTTGCTGCCTGGTAGCATCTTTCTATGTCTTCATCCGAAAGTTCCCACTGTTGCTCGCTGAATGTTGTTGGCGGGGATGCTTGTTTGCTATTTCCGGTAGACGATCTCGACTCCAAATATGGCTGGAGGTTAGAGAAAACGTTCTCTTTGTCACTCTCACCATCCGAATCGGATTTAGAAACATCGGGTTCAGTTTCTATCCTTTTTCCAACGAGTTTTGTGACAGCCTGTCTCCAGATCTCATCCAACTTTTCTTTATATGAAGACATCTTGTCACAGTTTCGACTATAAGTTCGGTAGTTGGAATGATAAACAAGCAAGGTTGACCTGCGACTGCTGACTTCCAAGCAAGAATAGTATCCTTCTTTGCTGATTCTAACATTTATATCTCTTCAACAAAGTTGTTAATTTAGGGACTGAAATGTACAAGCCACCAACAGCTTGGTCATTGGTTGTTATCGATTCGAAGATTCCTATTGGTCAATGTCTCAGTAAAATTTTCTACGCATTCGTTGGTTTGAACATTGTAAGAGTCATTATTTGGTGTTTAAAGCGTCCACATCAATACGAATAAGAATGATGCTGACATGCTATCTGAACGTTTGTAGACCACGTGGAATTTACCTGCAATTATTCATTTCTTTTACACCGGTAGCATCGTTTCTTAACTTTTAAAAAACAAATAAAAAAAACATTTGAAGAACAATTTGAATAGATTTCTCAAATTCAAAAAGATATATGACTTAATTTTTCAAAACAATATAATTTTAATCCTTGTGTGGTATTCAATATGCGACCTAAGTCAATGTCATGGTTATACATCACTGACTTCATTAACTCTATTAGTCAGTTATAATCAGCAAGTAGTCCGACATAGTTTTTCGGTTCAAGTAAGACCAATATTGACTACCAGCAATGACATCCTTGACTCTTGTTTAAAATAACTACGTGAGGACATACATCTACAATATTAAACAGATTGAAATGTACAAATACTACTATGCTGCTTTACCAGGGTGAGGAATCACGTGACTTCAACGGGGTTCTCACATATGTCACCACGGTTCAAAACCGATTTAAACAAGCAAGAAAGTGACAGTTATTTCTAAATAACGTTTTTTGAGAGAATAGATCAGAAAATATTTTTTAGCCTATAATAGACTATGCTATTTTCTGCTTCTACAAGTGTGAAATATTTTGGATTTGCTTGTATTTTAACGATGGAATCTTTGGCCAAATTTTCGATTCGACGGGATTTTGTAGAACGATGCAACGCTGTGTGCGCCGTGAGTCTTTGTTTGGTATACATTTCTTAGTAATTAGTATTATTAAAGAACTCATACATATGTTAAACTGTTGATTTTACTCATTTCATTCATTAAACGAATTGTTTGTAAAATTTATTTTAGTTCTTTTAATGAATATCGATATTTCAAGAAAGGCTGTTGTTAACGTGATTTTATATTTGCTGTTGTTACCGTGAATTCTTCTCATTACATGCTTAATTTATTTAATAAGGAGTTTGAACTACTCTCTCAACTGTGACGATAATGCATTCAACATTGAACTTTTATTCCAAATGATATTTCTTTCATGAAATGAATGTATATCCATCCATTTGATCGGTTTTAAAATGTTAAATTTATGTTAAAGGTTGGCCGTCATGGTGATACGTCCAAATTATCCATTGTCCCTCTAAGAGTCGGAGTCAATCCTCATATGTTGACAGAAGATGGATACATTCAATTGATGCAGTGATGAGTACATTCAAATGGAAGACAAGATATACCCCAGCCAACTCCGTGCCATGTTCATCCCCCGGTAAAAGAAAATCAACAGTCTGAACTATGATTCAAATGATTGAACTACGTTTTAATGTACAATTATTCATTAAATTATCGAATATAAGAAATAGTGATTACATGTGTTGCTGGTTGGATCCATTTTATTTGTATATGACGTCATTATAAACTACTTATTTCTTTTTCATGATATAAGACAAACCCTTTGAGTGAAATGATTCAAAACGATGCGCTCATAATGTAAAGTTTAAGTTTTAAGTTATGGATGTAATGGATGCAATAACAATTTCTTTGATATATGTTTGCATATTACATAAGTAAAGTCATGCTTTTGTTTACATAAATATAATCATATACCATTGCTGTTTGACAAGGCCTTCGGAAAACATTATACATCGGAAATGTGTACACAAATGACATAACTAACTGAATTTTTAAAATAGGTGTAGTTTTTTTTCAAAAAGGAAAGTATTGAGGGCACTCTATTTTATTAGAATCTGAAAGTGGGTTACAAAATAACCTGTTGTTGTTAAAAGATTACTGTTATAGATATAACGTTGTTGTTGTTTTTTCACGTAAATATTAGTGTAAATGCAAATAAAACAAAGTTAATATTTTAAGGCTGAAACATTAGGCGAAACCTTTTTTTTTTGTATCAAGGGCTTGAGTTAGAAATTGTGAATAAATTTACTTATCTAAGAAAAGTATTTAGCACTGGTGGGTCATTTAGCACAACGTTTGACACTTGGTCAGGACAAGCTATGAAGACTTTTTACAAGCTTAATTCAGACCTAGTAAATTTCCTGGTATAGCAACATGCCAGTATTTATCTTTGTTTTATAAATCAATATATCATGCTTTAAACTATGGTTGTGAGGTTTTGGGTTTACAAGATAGCATTAAGTTAGAAAGAGTTTATTCAAAGTTCTGTCAAGAAAATTTGGTGTTCTAACCCAACATGAGAACAATTTTGTGTATGGAGAACTTGGTAGGATACCATTACTAATTATAGTACTGTGTAATTGTAAATGTGATTTATTATTTGTTAAAGATTTTACAATGTGATGATATTAAATATGTTAAAGCTGTTTAAAGAAAATCGTATAGAGATTTAGAAAAATTGCCAAATTGTTAGTCATGGGCAAAAGTTATTATAGATATATTACAATCACTAGGATTTTAAAATGCAAGTGTTGGTGATTTTAATATATATGTATATGTGAACTGAAACAGAGACTAAAATATATATGTACAAAAATGGTTTGCTTAATTTATTACTTCATCTAGAGCTAAAACGTTTGTTTTGTTCGCAGACTGTAAGTTACAACCATTTTTGTGTTCTTATAATTTAGTTCAATTTAGGAAAGCATTGACGAGACATAGACTTTCGTCACGCAGGTAAGAAATTGAGGCCGGTAGATGGCACAAACCTACTCCTATATCTGAATATGGAAGGAAAAGTCAAGTTTGCCATAAAATAGTAGATGCATTTCATTTCTTGTTTGAATGTACTTTATTTAGTAATTTAAGAAGACAATACACACACAAATACTTTTTAAATATAACAAATACAACCAATTTTGTTGAACTTATACAAATACCAATATGACTATACAATTAGCAATGTTTACCACAATTTTTTTTTTAATTTAGAGTGCCTGTTGTATCTATAATGATGTTAAATAACTCATTTAAATGATATTTGTAACCACTGTCACCTCACTATGGTTATATTAAATTTTATGTGAACTGTCTATGTTTAATTTGTGTTTAGAAAGTACCTTCATTAAGATAAGTATACGTGTAATAATATATATCGTGACCTACGATCGATTGATAGAAGTGCATTTAATTATATATATATATATATATATATATATATATATATATATATATATATATATATATATATATATATATATATATATATATATATATATATATATATATATTATGAATTCCATTGATGTATGTTCATGGGCCTATGGCCTTAATGCCTTTGAATAAACTATGAAACTTTATTATCACAACTCGAGGCTTGTGATTCCACTGTCTGGTTGGTGATATTTTCTTTTATGGCGTTAAAGCTATCAATTTCTCTCTCCCCCCTCCCCAGATAAGTATATTCAAATATTTGGCCACGCTGGACATCCTAATCGTGCACATGGCTACAGATAAAAAAATACCCGTGATGAACTACACTTCTATTGTCATTACATACCTGCCTCCCTTGTTGTAGACCGTCGTCTGCAGCACAATGGAAACATTGTCATATTTAATTATTTGAAAAGTGAAAACTTTGTAACCTTGTTTCCGCATAACACGCTAGGCTCGAGTTGGGATGAACCTTTTTACACGAAAGGCCATGCAAGATACAAATGATCATCTTACGAGGGAAAGTCATTTTCATAATAGTCAATTTCGTTGTCAGTGCTTCTTATTATTTCCTGATTTCTTATGGATAAAGATATTTTGACCATTTTCGAAGCATGGGATTTAACTGGAGCGTGGGCAATTTTATGATTTACCTTTAGAAATGGCGATTTTGTTATTGAATAGTTAATGTTACTTGTTGTTTCATGGCTGTTGAATTTCTTTCACTTTGGAACGTCCATGAGACGGGTTTGGCTGAAGTGAATTTTGCCTTCCATTTTTGTGCATCTATTACTTCATCCATTTAATTTATCCATCTATGTAAACATTTGGTGCAACTGCAGAGGGATACTGAGTATTTGGAAGTCTCCCTTTGATGGCCTTCAGGCAACATAAATTGAACATTTTCGTATCGATCAAATTGATGTAAATTCATGAATAAGAGTTTTATGTTGTATACATTCTCGTCACAAATGAGTGGGCAATACAAACCATAACATAGAATAAACCGAGCATTTTATGATAAGTTTGTAAAGCAAACCGATTTAATATGGTTAGCTTTTTTTCGATAAGAACAAGTTCACGTTAACGACAGCACATATCACATTCACGTTTACAACAGCACTTCATGAAAATTCGATATTTATTGAAAAAAAAACTAAAATAACATTTAACGAACAATTCCTTTTTTGAAAGTAATGAGCAAAACAAACTATTTAACGCATGTCTGATTTCTTAACTTTTACAAATGACTAAGAAATATGTACAAAACAAATAATCACGGCGCACACAGTGTAGCATCGCTCTTCAAAATTCCGTCGAGATTTTGGCCAAGAATTAAATCGTTAAAATTCAAGCAAATCTTAAATACTTTATAAGTGTAGAAGCGGAAAATATCATAGTCTTTTATAGGCTAAGAAATATTTTCCTATCTTTTCTCTAAAAAAAGTTATTTAGGAATAACTGTCCATTTCATGCTTGTTTACATCGGGTTTGGACCGTGGTGACACATATGAGAACCCCGTTGAAGTCACGTGATTCCTCACCCTGTATACAAGTATGGATTATATAAAACGCCAATGACAACGGTACATTTCACAAGTCATAAATCAACAATTTTGAACACGTCGATTTATTTTTGTTTTGACCTGCTGACGCAAAATAAATAATAGTTAGCTATTTATATTAATAAGGGATGATTCGGGATTCTAACATATCCCATCATGTTGCTTTCATCGGTAAATATTCACAATTGCCGAAAGGCAGTTAACAGAAGGAATGGAAGTCGAGGTGTGAATTATAAGCTTAATATACGTTCAAGTATAACTCGCTATTATTTAATGTAATAACACTTGTGTTCTTTATATAATTTTCACTATTACTGTACCGGATCAATAATTTACATACGTTTTACAAATCATCCATTCATGTTGCTGTGTTTTTTAATGTAACCTAAATAAGTAATTAAACGGGTATTGATTTGAGTGGAGTTGAAAAATAGGTGGGGCATTTTCATGTCCCAATAACTGTCGTACGACCGCCCTCCAAGATTATTTGCTTTGTTAACAAAATATATATTAAGTGAAATACCATGTGCAATTTTTGTCAATGGTGATCACCTGATAAGAATATCTCTCGATTTGTTTAATAGTGAAGAAAATTAATATCAGAGTGTTTCGGCGCCAAGTCATTTGTATTTCAACGCCGAAGATTTTGTGCTTTTTTAACTAAACGTATAACATTCTTTATCCCCTCCGCCCTACAGAAAATGATGATGATGATGATGATGATGATGATGAAGATGGTGATGATTATGACGATGATGATGATTATACTTATAATGATTTTTCTGCTGTTGCTGCTGCTGCTGCTGCTGCTGCTGCTGATGATGATGATGATGATGATGATGATGGTATGATGATGATGATGATTATGATGCGATAACCAAAATCGACAGTTAAAAGCGACACAATAGTTGCATTTGCAATAACCTCAGAGGAAAAGTTATGAATGAACTTATTTAAAGCGATAACATGCGAGCACCAATACCGTTAACGAAGTCATTTTTGTATATTTACACATTTTAAAGAGAACCGTTTTTTTTTCTATTTAGCTTTTTTAAAATAACCACTTTATGCCTATTAACAACTGTCCACCTCCAACCCAGGAGATTACAAGTGTTCATTCAATTCAGCAAACCAATTTTTGTATAAAACACATGTTTCTCATTTTTCGGCCAACCGGTGAAGAAAAAAAGGCGGCACGGGTTTAGCTATTGTCAACTTTGTTTAAAATTGTTTTCTGGGCCGGATGCCTCTATTTGCAATAATAAGACTTGAGTTGAGTTGAGTCGAGTATGGTAGGAGAAAAAAACGAATGTTTTTGTAAGTTTCGGTACTTACATAACTGAAGAAGAGTCTTTTAATTGCATAATTTTCAATTATTTGCCGTTTAAAGATAACCGGGTTGCGCCTCTTGCATATTCGATTTCCGAAATAGGGAAATAAGAATATTTGATACCCGAAAAATTGGAACTACTGGGGCTTTCTTCCGACGTCTGTCGAATATCGCTGAGTAGTTATGATTTCTCGACACCAATATTATAGATTATTGCGCAAGATGTTATTTTTCAAGTCATTCCAATGTTGATGTCTTTTAACTATACCTCTTAAACGAAAAAATCTGCGTCATCTTTGTTTATTACATATGTGTGTGTGTGTGTTTTGTTCCGTGTACTTATATTGTTGTTTTGATACTATTTTATTGCAACGTTCATATTTGCCTAATATTCTTTTAGAACAGTTCATAGAATCATTTCAGTGTCATTGTACTTATGTAGAACAAATGTTATTGTTGTGATATTTCTTTGAGCACGTATATGTATCATAAGAAAAAATAGTATGGGCGTAGTTAACAGTTCGTATTGTTATCGTGAAAACATAATGACCTGGCCCAGTGTATTTTACATGCATGCACATAGAGACCAATTTCGATCCGGCTTTATAGCTAAATTACCAGTTTTTATTATTAACATAAATAAGTTGAATAATTGTACGAATAAGTCTGTAACCGACGCATGAAATCAGTTTACTTTATATTGTAATATGTATATCTACCTCTACTCACATGTATATGCGTTGAGCGTAAATAAAACTCGATACTATGTGCAGTGTAGCTGACCCTTTTTTATTAAGAAAATATTGCTGTATTAAGTAATATTCCTACTTCAGAGACCGAAAACTATTTGAAAAATGCAGACTTGTTCGGTCAAGAATGTACAAATGCTAGAAAAAGCTTATTTTGAAGTTTTAATTTTCAATTGTTTAATCGTAACAGAACGGATAAAAAAAGACTTACATTGTCAAATAGTAAAATATACAATTTTATTAAATAATAATAATAATAACAGCATCCGGTATAAGTTTGCAAATCCGGTTTACTTGCAAACTTAGTTTTTTTATTATCTTAGATATCAACTTCAAAAGCGACACATAGAAAGTTTGTCCATTAAATTAGAAATATTTTAAGTAAAATTAAAAAAAAAGTTTTAAGAAATATGAAAATTTTAATTCCAAAATTGATTTCTCCCGTTGGCCACCAATTGGATTTTAGGTCCCCCGCGGGGTTTTGGCAAACTCCAATTGGAGAATTTTCCATATGAGCCGAAACGGGGGAAAAAATCAGCAATTTGAAAAAAAATCAAATATTACAATTTGGAACAGAAAATTACATTTCTATTTATGTTTTGAGTACTAGAGTTATTAACTTTATTAAAATCTAAAAAAAATCAAAAATTATGATTTTGTAAAAACGGTTCTCCAATTGGAGAAATTTCCAATTGGAGAATTCCACAGTCAATTTCTATTGATAAAATTCACCAATTGGAGAATACAGAAGTTGGAGAACACAGAAGTTGGTGAAATCACCAGTTGGAGATTTCCACAGTATTACAGCTGCTGGGTTAAAAAAAGTTGGGATATGTACATGTCATCATATAATTGCTAATTAATTTAATATTGATAGAATATTCAAGAAAATAACAAATGCAAGATGTTAGTTGTTACCTGATTTCGCGTATACCATCGGCATTTTCAACTTGTGTGTAATCTAAAGCAGTTTTATTATATACAACTGCGTCAGATGTGTAGTTTTATTATTCCTTTTCAGAAAACTGTTTTATCAAAATGCATATTTCACTAATAAATCTAAAAAATCAAACTGTTTGCTTAATTTTGCATTTTCCAAAGATACTTCCTGGTGGTACTTGGTTATACTATTGAAATTTTAATCGACTTTAAGGTTAGAGAACACTGAATGTATTCCTTAAGACCACTCGGTCAAGGATTACCCGTGAAAGCGCAAGCACTTGCTTCAAACAGGGTCCTTTAATTATTTTTCAAAGCACCGATGAAGGGGTACAACTTTCATTGGTTAAATCTAACTAAAATAAACAAGCTCGATTTTGCTAAAGGTGATTAGCTGATAAAATCACTCTCTAGTCCGTTTCCTGGCTAGAAACTGTTACTGTGTCATTTTTGAGAGGCCATCCATGAGATAGTAGCCCTGGTAGGGATCGAACCCACATAGTCATGGGTAAGAAGCAGAAACCTACACCACTAAACCACTTTCATCCTTAAAGTACCGAGAGGCAGGCATCACGCGGCAAAGAGATCGAGCTAAATGGACCATGGAATGAACCCACGATTACGACTTCAATAGGCTACGCCTTAACCAATAGGCTATGGAGACGGTATTAATGCATGTACTCAATTGAAGATTCAGTGGGGGGGGGGGGGTCAGTCGTCCGTTTATACATTCTTAGTCAATATCGGGGAAAATACAATATTAAGATAAAAATGCCCTATTTCGGACTGTAAATTAGAGGAGTACACCTACCCCGGCCCAACATTTTAAGCCATTCAATTTCTGTTCTGAAGGAGGGGCGGATGTGGAAAGATTGAGCCAATGAGTTTCTGTAATCAGAATTGTTGTTTCATAATGTTATAGTTCCTTTAAACAGTTTAAACGTTTTAGGACATCGAAATAAACAGACGCATGTTCAGTTTAAACATACTCTGTATACAACGTTCTCGTACTCCAGTGCGATGATGCTATGCATTATATTTATCATCCGACCTCTGATGAACAGGAATGACGACGTTTAAAAGCTATTATTTATACAATTATGATCATCTGACTGACTATCTGCCAAAACTTTTCTGTTTAAAGAGACTCTCTCATGTTTTAACACCAGACATATTTTTTTCTCGTAATGCATCTGAACACTTATATTTATTTTACTCCTTGGTACTGAATTTGCAGAAATAATAGTAACCAGGTTGATATTCTTTTATACTTCAATTGCATTTTTAAAAAAAGATGGGAGCAAGCCCATGCCGGTGCAGATAACACATACTCGAAGATTATGTCAATCAATTGATTGTGCAACAGCCTTTTGTTGAATCGTGTTTGTAACGCATTTCAAAATTTTGGACTTCAAAGACTATATATTTTAGCACATATCAACATTTAGGGTTCCAGCCATCAATAGCTTAGCTTTAACACTTAGTTTGATTCACAATACTTTATTTCGTAATAACAAGCTATAAAATCCAAGTAAAAGATGCATTTTCAAAACCCTGTACGCTTCACTTAAATTCACTCAAATACTCAAGTGAGAAAGATTTAAAAAAGTATGTCATAAACATATCCCTTTAGCGGCTGAGGAAGCCGGTCCAAACCATTCACATACTAAAAAACTGAGTTTCTTAATATATAAATCTCTAATAAATTTGCCAAATAAAATTCAACATGGGTGAACAATTATAAAAAAAAATAACATATTTTATGTATTGCAACATATTTATAAAAAGATAAAGTCAATTGAATCAAATGAATATTTTCAACGTACTTTCTTTCCCGCGGTAAGTGGACTTTTCATCTTACTCCAACAAGTGATGAGTATGGTTGATTCTCTTGTGACTGAAATCAACATTTTTAAACACTTGGTGTATTTCAAATCTAGTCCATATAAACATCCCCTTTAGATTCTTTGACGATTGCATTTTCCATGGGAGATCACTGCGTAGGATAATCATACAAGTGTTGTTTAGCCACACTGTGGTTTCAATAATGTCAGGGGCGTAGCTACCCCTCTATTCATGTGGATTCATAAATGTGCTGGGGGGTTCGGGGGCATGCCCCCCTCAGAAAATTTTGAAAACCATGGTGCAATCTAGTGCATTCTGGAAAATAACCAGTTTTTGGATCATGTAGTCAAGTTCGCATACTGCTACTTCAGTTTTTTTTTTTTCAGAACCATGTTTTTTTCAGCCGCGTATTCACGTATAGGTGGCTACACGCCTGTATGTTGTGCATATGAATGTATAATTTGGTTTATATGATGCATCCTTAATGTAACACCTCCTTGCTGCTACACCAATAGAAACTTCATTGAATATTAGCAGTAAAAGAACTAGCACTGACGTTCCCAATTTTCGTCTGGGTCATTTAAATAATAGAAAACAAATTACAAGATAAACAAATTTGTTTTGACTTCTTTAATGAATTATATAAACACATTGTACAAACATATCATGACACTTTTAAACAAAAAGTATGGCTGTCAATTAAACAGTATGCTAGCTTTAAAGATTGAGGCAAACCATTGGAATTTTACAGCGGACTTAAAAAGGTGTATTTAAAGCTGCAATCTCACTAATTGATCGTTTTGACTACCGGCACTCTTTTATTGTTGGTCTATAAATAGACCATTTTTTTGCATAGACCCAATTTTAAGTGATATAAGACTTCTGAAATAAGATCAGATTGCATTTTGTCATATTTATGGCTAAAATGATGTTTTATGGGTATAGTAGCATTACGAACAATTTAATGTAAATGAACTTTTCGGCAGTCTTACCAAACATTTTTGATTGGTTCTATTGTGAATTATCTAATATGACTGAATTAAAGGAATGATAACCAAATCAGCTTTTGAGACAAAAATTTTAAAGTGTCTAAAATGACAATCTGTGAAAGTGCAGCTTTAAGTTTTGATCATTTACACATTGTTAAATTATAAATAACTGTTTAAAAGGTCTCATGTAAAAAATAAGATAATAATTTTCATACAAATATCTAAAATTGATTAAAATAATAAAGTACCATTAACATATTTCTTAATAGTGCTGTTTCTCAACTGACAAAACCATTCAAAGCCATCATTTCAACTATGAAGTTATTTTTAACTTTCAACTTTTTTATAGCATATATGCAACAAAATATACCAAAAATACAAGCCATGAACAATATGATTGTTCAACTTGCATTGTCCTTGACCTTTTAAAATGACCATTTTCCTGTTCTGTCTATTTGTAAGTTGTGCCCTGGGGAATGAAGTATGACTGTATGAATCACAATAAGCAATAAAAACACTAAAATAAATCCCCCATTACCCCTGTAATTTCTAATACAGCAGTAAAATCAAGCAATGTTCAAGATTGATTGTGCTGCCAAATCAAAAACATGTTTGCCAAAACATTTAGAGCTGCATTCTCACAGATATACCGTTTTAACAACTTTTGTTTTGTCTTGGAATGAGCAAATTTTTGCGTAAATATCAGCAAACCAATGGTAAAAGATTGCTGACAAAACATCAAATCCCAGATTTCATATTTCCTTCGAAGATTAATGTTACTAACGGTTTAAGAAAAGTGCATAAAACATCAATGTTTTAACTTAAATAAAAAAGTCTGCAATTGAATTTTTTGTCAGTAGTCTTATATTACTGGTTTCCATGCATTTTTCGCAAAGACTGGATGGTACCAATCCAAAACAAACAAGAGGCCCAAAAGGGCCTATGCTCTACTGGCTGGGTTTGTGTGGTCAACATCACTGTTTTCGAAAAGAACCAACCCCTTATGGGTATCTGAATACTCAAAACTGAAGACTGTATCATATTCGCAAGCATTTATTACAAAATAGCATTTTTTATACTATCAAGGCCCATCATCTAATAATTTCAAGGCCAATAATCCAGGAAACATGGGCAGATCAGGTTTTTGAAAGGAACTGAGCTCTAATGGATATACTGGACAAGTTTCATCAAGATACAATCAAAACTGAAGACTGTATCGTGTTACCGAGCAATTGTTTACTGACACACTATTTTTTTTTATTATCAAGGCCCATAATCTTGGCATGCATGGGCGGATCTGGCTGGTTTTCGAAAGGAACCGAGCTCATATGGATATGTAGATACTGTACAAGTTTCATTGAGATACAATCAAAAAGGCTGTATCATGTTAACGAGCAATTGCCTACTGACACACTGATTTTTGTATACTATCAAGGCCCATAAACTAGGCATACATGGGCGGATCTGGCTGGTTTTCGAAAGGAACTGTAGGCTGTATCATGTAAACGAGGATTGTTTACAGACGCACATACTACGTACACATTACCATCGCATAAGCTCTTCTGGCCTTTGGCCAGTAGAGCTAAAAATGAAAACAGTTGTCAAAACATCCAAAGTGTGAGAGTGCATCTTTAACATTTGAAAGTAACTCTGTTTGCCTCATGCCCCTAAACAAGGTTTAATCATATTATATGAGCAGTGGGCTTGTCCCTGTATTTTTTATTGTATGATTGCAGTAATGGATACTGGTCTCATTACCTTCTGACAATTTTTCATCAATTTTAAGGAAACAGAAAACACATATTAAGCTCATATAACGCTGTACAAATTTAATCTATTTCATTACGTTGAGAAATAGTCCCTAAAAATATTAATTGTGGAAACATATCTTATCTAAATACATACAGGAAATAGTGACATCATTTACCAATTTAGTATGAAAAATGCAGTTTCCTGATATTTGAATAGTGGTTCTTTATTTAAGCATCTCAATTCATTCAACATACACATAGTATGTATCAAGTTTCAAAGGAAACCAAATCATTGTAACAATTGTTTTCAAAGCAAATATTCACACTCTTGACAAACTTCTCTTCCTAGTTTCAACCTTGAGACTTTTTGATGAGTCTGCACCTTCCCTCCTCTTATACAGTGGCTTCAAGCAATAAAGCTAAAAGCTCAAGTTGAGCAGCTGGTGAACAAGACTGCTGTGTTGATAGTTAGTTGACAAACTGCACACTTGATGCCATAAATCATGTCCATCAACCTCTAGAATAAAGAAATGACGCAGCACAGAATTGATTTCAATTGGACCTCTCTGTACTTTCATCCCCTAAGGCCTTGTTGTAGTCAAAGACTATGTCTTAGTGTGCAGTGCGTGATCTCGAGAAGCCTAAATCTGCTCGTCTGAGGAAGTAAGTCTGGCAGAGTGTGAAACTCCTGTCTACTCATATGCTATACGCCTGTGATCTATGTCTTCTTGTTTGTGCCCAACCATCACCTGAAGAGAATTTAGAGGAAGTTAGTGCTTGATTACAAGTTAATGTGACAAAACAAGGTCTTTTATTTATGCCACCAAGATCTAGTATTCCAAGTGTCATATCTTGTATGTTAACTCAAAGCAATTGAGCATAAACTGTTTGGTAATTTATTTTAAGTCACTGCTTCCACTTATACTATCAGTAATATTGAACATGAACCGACTGACCCAAATATTATTCTAAATATTTTTATGTGCAGAAACCATAATCCTATTAACCCAAAAGTAATCCAATTATATGTCTTCACAAAACATTTTACAACAATATTTGTCAATTTAACTCAAATATTGATTGTTTTTTTGTCAGAAAAACACAGAGATGGCCCTATATATATTGCTCACCTGATTTGAGAAAGGATTCTAAATTAGTTATTGTTTGAACACTTACTAGACACTTTCGGTCTGACTTTATAATGCAGCTGGTGAAAATATTAAATGTCCCTTTATAATGGGCTTACAAAAACATAAAAAAAAATGTATTTGTTTAAAAATTACAAAGGGCCATAATTCTTACAAAATAAGTTTGTATTGAGCAGAATAAAAAGGCTTTGCCTAAAATACAACCTCAGAACTATATTTACAAGTAAAACAAAAAAATCTACAACTTGAAATATGTTTGCTATATCTGGTTTTGAGAGAGAATGATCAGAAGAAAACATCACACATTCACAATCATATTAAAAAATAATTTAGTTTTTTTTTTTTAATAAATTCTATTTCAAAAACACTGCAAAAGACAAGACACTTACATTCAATTTCTTGATTTAATACATTGATGATTATCAATTCTCATGAAGCGAGATGGGTCTTACACTCTAACCAGTGCAACTTGCATGTTCTTAGTTGCTCAGTTATTACCTTTTTTAAATTTCTCCTCTTGATCTGAGCCACGCCAAAATGATGGGAGATGCTTTTGTTGTCTTTTCCATCAGAAAGTATAGCACCTCTGTGTTTCTGTTTATCTCCTGAAACAGTAATAGTTTATTAATAATAATAACAATAATAATAATTAGTGACTTTTATTGGAATTATTTTCACCGCTTGTGCCTTGCACATTGGGGAACAAAATTGACTCTCGGAAAAATACAAATTGGACAGGCCAACATCGATAATATATTGGTAAAATATACATATTTTATTTATAACAGTATGCAGTTGTTGTTTTTTCAAATCCTACATAATTATATTATCAATGATATTTCATAATACAATATAAGTTATATAAAAATTGAAATAACACGGCATAGTTGTTGACAAAACATGAACAAATAAATGTGTAAGACTACTACTTTATGGGGTGTAAATAACTCAGGGCTATATTTCACTTTAGGGACATTTGAACACTTTTGGTGAAGATCCACTACCACACCCACTAATCCCCCCCTTCTGAAACCATATTTTTTATGGATCAACATATGGTAAAGGAATTTGACAGATGGTAACCTTAGGAACATTTCTGTGACATTATTTTGAAAACAGGCCAGCAGGATCTGAGGAGAAGATTTTTCCATTTAGACATATAGCGAAAAGTAGCTCCGCACCCTACAGCAAGTTTTTTTATGAATCAATATCCGGTGAAGAAAATTCATACAGGGTATTGAAACATTTTTTTTGCTTCATATGAAGATAACTTAACTAGCTCTTCATCATACTAAATAAAAATTAGCACAGTCTATGCCGCACACACAGAGCCCCGCATTTGATCTTTTACCAAAGTTTGATTGAGAGTTTAGTTTCTTGGCACACTATGACAAGTCTTTACAGGTATATTAAAGCTGCACTCTCACAGATTGATCGTTTTGAAAAAGTTTTTTTTTTATCTTGGAATGAGCCACTTTATGCGAAAATGAATGGAAACCAGTGATATAAGAGTGCTGACAAAAAATCAGATCACCGATTTTAATTTAAAAAATGGATACTTGTGCATTTTTCTTAAACTGTTAGTAATGCTTTATGCCATTAAAATTAGTTTAGTCAGATCTTATGTCAGCAGTCTTATATCACTTATAGCAGATATTTTGGCAAAAATTGGCTCATTCAAAGACAAAAAATAAAAGATTTGTCAAAATGGTAAATCCGTGAGAGTGCAGCTTTAAAGTGTTTGAGAAAAGTAATCATCTTATCAACACCGGTAAGAAAACAAATACAGGGCTCTTTGCAGCTGTATAGTCTGTCCTTAAGTTAATTCAAAATGGTGAAGAAAAATAAAAGTTGTCTTCTGTTTTAACTTTTAAGTCATTCAAAGGAATATTGCCTACTGTTGCAGCATTTGTGACTGCACATATCATGTGATATACACACACTGATATATAACAAAACCAAGTTCATTTGTCTCAGTATTTGCCAATTTTGGGCTTTCACTTCTTGAACATGTTTTGAGTTTTAGTGATCTGAATAGGCTAATGTTTTTTATGACAATGATGCAGGTGATCTAAAACATATTTTTTTCATCAAAAGATCTAGGAATGAACAAATTTTTTTTGTGTGAAAAAACAACAGTTCAATTCATTTTTTTATGTAATTTAGTTAAAAACAAAACTTATTTAAAGTAACTATATATATATCTCTATATAATTCTATTATTTATTCCACAGAATATATTCCAACAGCAAATTTTAATGATATGCTTTTTTCAACCATTCCAATTTATTTTGTCAATAAGATCATTTAAACTATTAGCAGGCAAATTGACTATATTTAATAAATATCAGTAGGAAAATGACCAACTAAGATCTTAATTATACACAGTAAAGACAGTTACCATGACAATACTTGGTGCTTTTAGATGAAGGCAAAGATAACAGTCAGAGAGTTGCTACTGAAAAATTTCTTATCAAAATTTGATCAGGGTCAGTAGCCTTCAATGATATATTGTCATGGACCTATAAACTATGGTTTATAGGTCTGTGATTTATGTATATTGAATTAAAAATAAATAAAAATGTACATTCATTTTACTATATTCTTCTTTATATCTTAAATTCTGAACAATACAATTTTATTGTTTTATATGTCAGTGAATGCATGACTTGTGTTCTTTTTTAGTTGCTAAACTTTTAATACTAACATGCCACACATATATATTAATGTTTTATGCAGTTTTCTTAAATCGTTAGTAAGGCTTAAGCCATTAATTATTAATTTCTGACCGAAATATGCCAATCTTTGATGTTACCTTTTGTCAGCAATCTTCAATCATTGATTTGCAGATCTATATTTACCAAAAATTTGCTTTTTCCAAGACAAAAATAAAAAAAAACAGTTGTAATATTGGTAAATCTGTGAGAGTGCAGCTTTAATTTATTATAATTTGGCGATTAATTCACGTTTACATATCATATATGTGTTTCAAGAAATGGAACTTGATTGGATATTTTAAATATCAAAATATATATTTGATAATCCTATTTGAGTGTCAACAATTATTAAAGTGTGTCAACGTTAATATACCATCCTCCACAGCTCCAACCCTGAAGAACACTCGCACAATATTGTCCCCCACCGCCACTAAGGAAAGTCCCAATAAAATTTAAAACATATTGACCTTAAAACTACTTGTGAATAATAATTTATAATTAATATACTGTCATTTAAACCTTAAAGTTGTTGAAATTATAATAGCTGCATTTTCCACATACTGATAAGTCATTTAAATAGCATAATTCTAGGCACCACCATACTTGTAAGTTTTCTTTTTCTAAGTCTAAATTTAAGTTACTATGAAATGGCCTTATTTATTGCTTTTCCTATGTATTGAATGACTTCGTTCTTTGAAAAAAGGCCTTTTCATTGTTTTTATGATCCTTGTGGGAAACAGTGACACCATTCTGTGTATATCATAAACTTGTCAGACACTTTTAAATGTCCCCACAGAAGGACTGCAGAAAAAACCTTGACACTACCTAGTACAGAAAAGATGCTACACTAAATATTAAAAGTTGTAAATTTCTGGTTCTCAAGCTCTTCAAATTTGTTTAAATTATTACATATAGCTCGATATTTTTAGAATCATTCAATTTTTAAATTATTATCAAAGTGAAGAGTTTGATAAAGATTTAATTTAATACTTTCAATCAATAGCCTTTTTGATACTATAAAATCTATTACTTTACTTATTTTTCCTCCAGAAACCATTCCCTTATATTATAAGAAATTGTTCAATGAGGGTATGATTAAGTAAAATCTCCTATTATAAAGAGTACCATATATATTCATAAAAGAAACACAACTTTCACTGCACTACAATTAAAAAGACAAAGCATTTGCAAAGCAAAGTAGAACATTAGGTCTCTGACTAACTGATACATTCACTTAATCATATGACTGAAAATTTTCTTTCTAAAATTTCTTTTTCTCAAGTTCTTCAACTTTCTTTAAAAATTCTAAAATGGAAAATATGACATATATATATCTTTACTTCAAGAATAAAAAAATAAATAAATAAAATCTTTTTCAGGTAAAGAGTATGATTTAGATTTGAATTTTAACAACTTTTTTTATGTAAAATGTATTATTTTTCATTGCCTTCATTCTTAAAGCAAACCCCTTAAATTTCCATTTCCAAAATCTCCAATTATAAAGAATTCCATATTCATTACAGAAACACTGTCTGTTTGACTATTAACTAGTCTAATAAATAAGCAAAGCAATTATTTAAACATAAAATGATATGATGATGTAATAAGAAATGCTAACAGCAATACGGGATTTTATTTACATTTAGAAATGGGATCAAAGATGACACTTGACATTCTAAATGAACGAGAATGCTTAGAAAATATACAGAAATATGGAAGAGTTTTGTTTCTTAATGACACAAATTCAAAGTAATGTTCCTTTCTTGATTGGGTGGGACTAATTTAGCTCCGCCTAAAAATTGTTTTGTCATCAGATTAGGTATAACACACAATGTGATTGGATCAAAATCCTGATATATAATAAACTCTGAATGGAGGCATCCAATCAAAATCTAGTAATATTTCCATTTGTTTCCAATTGATTGCACCATCAGTGATTTACACAGTCAGTGATTTATGGCCTTTTAACTTGTAATGGTCAAGTGGCAAGTGCATATATGACTTATGTTAAATCATGTTTTAAGAGCTAATTAGAATTTTAAAGTCTAAGCTATGTGACAGAAAATTAATACCAAAATCTTTTTTTGAATTGTAGTAACTGATTCTTTTGCATTTGATGAGGTCAGACATTTTAAGATATATATAATATTCAGTGGATATGTGTTGATCAAGCATTTAATAACATGCCACAAAGCAGAATATTTATGAGGTCATTTTTTTTTTACTTCAGACCCTGGGGCAAGTTTGGAGAGTTGCACAGAATGCTTAAAGAACTTAAGTGTTGGGAATCAGTTCCTGTTTGCAGTGTGTGTAAACCACGTGATAAATTGCGTCATAAATGCTACGTCAGAAGGCAATATTTTGATTTAAAACAAGAGGGCCAAATGGCCCTGAATTGCTCACCTGTCATATATTGCACAGATTTTTTATATTATTTTTCATATATAACACATATAGAGAAAACCCATCAGCCCCAGGGTGTGGCCAATTTTGACCCCAGGGCCATAATTTGAACAAACTTTGTAGAGGTCCACTAGACGATGAATCATGCCAAATATCTAAGCTCTAAGCCACGTAAGTTCAGAGGAGATGATTTTTGAACTTTTCACTATAAACATATAGAGAAAACCCATGACCCCCCAGGGGCCGGGGCCAATTTTGATCTCAGGGCCATAATTTGAACAATCTTTGTAGAGGTCCACTAGACGATGAATCATTCCAAATATCTAAGCTCTAGTCCAAGTAAGTTCAGAGGAAAAGATTTTTGAAGTTTTAACTATAAACATATAGAGAATACCCTAACCCCCCGGGGCGGGGCCAATTTTGACCCCAAGGCCATAATTTGAACAATCTTTGTAGAGGTCCACTAGACGATGAATCATGCCAAATATCTAAGCTCTAAGCAACGTAAGTTCAGAGGAGATTTTTTATTTTTTTTACTATAACCATATAGAGAAAACCCATGACCCCCCAGGGGGCGGGGCCAATTTTGATCTCAGGGCCATAATTTGAACAATCTTTGTAGAGGTCCACTAGACGATGAATCATGCCAAATATCTAAGCTCTAGTCCAAGTAAGTTAAGAGGAGAAGATTTTTGAAGTTTTAACTATAAACATATCGAGTATACCCATGACCCCCCGGGGCGGGGCCAATTTTGACCCCAAGGCCATAATTTGAACAGTCTTTGTATAGGTCCACTAGACGATGAATCATGCCAAATATCTAAGCTCTAGTCCAAGTAAGTTCAAAGGAGAAGATTTTTGAAGTTTTCACTATAAACATATAGAGAAAACCCATGACCCCCCGGGGCGTGGCCAATTTTGACCCCAAGGCCATAATTTGAACAATTTTTGTAAAGGTCCACTAGACGATGAATCATGCCAAATATCTAAGGTCTAGTCCAAGTAAGTTCAGAGGAGAAGATTTTTGAAGTTTTAACTATAAACATATAGCAAATACCCATGACCCCCCGGGGTGGGGCCAATTTTGACCCCAGGGCCATAATTTGAACAAACTTTGTAGAGGTCAACTCGACGATGAATCATGCCAAATATCTAAGCTCTAAGCAACGTAAGTTCAGAGGAGATTTTTGATATTTTTTACTATAAACATATAGAGAAAACCCATGACCCCCCGGGGGCGGGGCCAATTTTGACCCCAAGGCCATAATTTGAACAGTCATTGTAGAGGTCCACTAGACGATGAATCATGCCAAATATCTAAGCTCTAGTCCAAGTAAGTTCAAAAGAGAAGATTTTTGAAGTTTTCACTATAAACATATAGAGAAAACCCATGACCCCCCGGGGCGTGGCCAATTTTGACCCCAAGGCCATAATTTGAACAATTTTTGTAAAGGTCCACTAGACGATGAATCATGCCAAATATCTAATCTCTAGACCAAGTAAGTTCAGAGGAGAAGATTTCTTAAGTTTTCACCATAAATATATAGAGAAAACCCATGACCCCCCGGGGCGTGGCCAATTTTGACCCAAGGGCCATAATTTGAACAATCTTGGTAGAGGACTATTTGGTGATCCTAACTACCAAATATCAACGGCCTAAGCTTTGTGGTTTGGGAGAAGAAGATTTTTAAAGTTTTTCCTTTTGGTTGCCATGGCAACCAGAGTTCTGCATGGAATTGAATTCTTTGAACAACTTTGATAGAAGACCACCCAAGGGACATCCCTATGAAGTTTTATTAATATTGGCCAAGTGGTTAAGGAGGAGATGTCTTTTAAGTAAATTGTTGACGGACGACACACAATGCATGCCGGACAAAAGGCGATCACTAAAGCTCACCTTGTCACAAAGTGACAGGTGAGCTAAAAAGACTTTAAGCAAAGATAACTTTACTATTTCTTCACCATTTTAAATGAAACAAAGCGCAGTCTACGCCACCTACGGAGCCTTGCTTTCGGCCATTTACCAGAGTTTGATTGCGAGTTTAATTGCTTTAAACACTTCGACAAACCTTTTCACAATATGGCCGTCGGACGGAGCACTGTCAAAACATGATTTAGAAAACGGGCGAAGCGTTTGATGAAACTAATGACTTTATCAAATGTCGGTAATAAAACAAATGCGGGGCTCTTTAAGCGGCATAGACTGCCCTTTGTTTCATTTATAATGGTGGTGTAAAAGAAAAGGTATCTTTAATTTAAGTGTTCATTTTAAGCAAAATGTTGCCTTCCGATGTAGCATATATGACGTAATTTATCACGTGGTATACACACACTGGTTTGACTATTGGTAATCAGTTCCACTCACGTTGCTGTTTATTAATAGAAGAAATATTTGTTGACAATACCTGGTACCGTACTTGTAATTTTATTCTTGTACAAAAACTCATCATCCTTTACTCTACTTATGTTAGGTAAAGGATTGAAAATATCTAGTTAGGGTATTTTATGGAATTATTTTTACCACCTGTACAATACAATTTGGGAAAAAAAGTCGACATTGGGAAAAATACAAAATCAGGCTTAAATATCTAATTTAGATTTTAATGGCAAAATATATCATCGAAATTGGAGTTCGGGATGAACAAGCCTGAATTATTACTCTATTGCTTGGCATATTTTTTTTTTCAAGCCCTGCTATATTAAATTCAGAATTAGAACAAGCCCCGATGACATAATTTTCACCAGTGCAGGATTGTGGGCTTGTGCTAAAATATTCTATATACTACATGTTTTAAAGATTTTTATGCATATATTATTTTGTTAATTCATAGTAAGTCTTTTCAAGATTTTTTATTCATTAATGTTATGAAATCTCCACTTATCAAATTTGGAAAACATAAAATATGGTGAAAAATGGACAAGTTTTCACTAGGGAAGAAGGCAGTAAGGCAGTAAATTTCACCAAAAAAACCCACTATTAATGTTGTTGTTGCTTTAGCCATATTGTTAATGATTACAACTGAACAAAATTGACAAGATGAAAGAAGAAAAACTGATTTCAGGAACATACCAGTTATTTTTTCATTATAATTGATCATCAGAACATCACTAATTAGTATAGTCTATCTATATCATTATTAAAAAAAAAGAACATGGAAATTATATTGATATAGTATATGAAAAATATTACTTGAAACTTAATGAAATCTCAAAACGCTGAAGTATAAGCAATAGTATTGTGCCGAAGATCAGTTATAATCGACAATTGATCGGAAAGGCCTTCATCAGCGACAATCGATAGTGAAATTTGAACAATCGATTATAGAAACAAGAGACGTAACCACTACCGACTACCAGTTAAAAGATTGTCTTGAAAATATATTTTGTTTCTGGTCAATACATGTTAATGTTGAAATGTTCATGTGGTACTATGTTGTGTTATCTAGTTATATTATCATGTCAGTAGCTCACTACAGTACCTTATTACAAATTTTCTTTGTAATTTAACTGCAAAAGGATTGGTTCTCAACATCACACTTTTGTGGTTTTAAAATGTTACCGGTATTGTTTACTTCTTAAATCATGTAATAATTTAGTTTTCTCAGTTTTCTGAAAGAAAATGTTCTTGTAAAACACAGAATATTCAACTGTTTGTTTTACTTGTTACTGACTGATTATCAAAACGAAATTGATATTTTTCTTTGTGTTTACTTTACACATGTATTCAATACCGTACACAAAATTTAGAGCCTGCAGTCTCATGATCTGTAATAGTAACTTGTAAACACTAAAGTATAGTTGCGTTCTGAATATATAATGTAATTTATACAAATAAATGTACAAATAATATTGTAAGGGAACATTTTTTCTTAAACTGGTTCATGTAG
This sequence comes from Mya arenaria, assembly GCF_026914265.1. Taxonomy (NCBI): domain Eukaryota; kingdom Metazoa; phylum Mollusca; class Bivalvia; order Myida; family Myidae; genus Mya; species Mya arenaria. Next base: position 36,456,340 of record NC_069131.1, read on the forward strand.
TTTATCTATATGCCTTATATATGATGACCTAAGATAGTTAAATAATGATTAAAACGATTAATAATCGATCATTGATTGTTTTCATAAACCGATTATCTATAGTAATATTTCAGTCCGATTCCCAACACTAATAAGCAATAAAAACAGTCAATTGTATATATATAATATATATCAACATCTACAGATACTTAGCCATAAGTTTTCAATTTTGGATAAAATTAACAAAATTAGAATTGCATACCTTCTTGAGTACATCTGTTTAATAAAATGAATAATTTTCCTTTATCATTAAGTAAAACAGTTTTTAATTGAAGGATTAAAATTTTGAGCTACTAATTGCATTACCATAGATCTACTCAAATTTTGACACTTTTTAAAGAATAACCAATAATAATTTCCAAATCTTCAAATGTAAAAGATCTACAGCATTCTTCCAAAATGGAAATATTTCATACTTGACTGAGTTCTTATTGAAAAATTGTCCTGAGGTAAAATGGTATTATTAAAACATGTGCTAACAATATTCCCAAATAATTTGGTACAGTATGACAAACAAATAAGCACATGATTGTGAAGAATCACTGTTTCTATGTACAATTGACTGGTGCAATAGTTAGCAATAGACTTGGCGTCAATTGAATTTAGTTTGAAGGATAAACAATAACACTTTTTTAACACTTTTTTACCTTTTTTTTTCAAAAAAATGATTGCAGTCAATTGTAACCATGAACTCCCCAGGTCCGGGGAATAGTGGGATTTTCGGTTCAGCCAACCCCGGCTTTATAAAGCTACAATAATTAGCAATCAGGGATACTTTTTTATTATTTTGACATTTGTTATTAAAGTTAACCTGGGAGGAAAAGTGCGCCCGGTGTGGGGCTCGAACCCACGACCGCCGGAACACTAGCATGGCGCTCTAACCAACTGGGCTACCCGGGTGGGCGGCTGGTTCTAACCGACACTAACTACATTATGTAAGGATATCCCTGTCTCGAGTCTGCCATAGTCTAAAAATCTTCAAAAGACTGAAGGCCATTTAGGTGGACTAACCCCCGCTTAAATTCCTTCCCTGCAGGAATGAACTGATGGGAAAATGTCCTCGCACCAAAGGGAACCTAGGTTACGCCCATTCCCGAGGAAATTTTGCGGGGAAAAAGCAGACAAAGCTTTGCGGAGTAATGTCACTATGTGGGGGGGGGCATACCTGTGCGTGATCAAAAATAACAAACAATTCTTATCATTTAAACCATCATGAAAACAAACGGCATTTAGACTTACCATACAGTTGTCTTCAATAAGTCCATAGCCCAAAATTTTATGATTGTCCATTTCAATCCATTTTTTACGGTCGGCCCAGTTGTCTATCCTAAATTATGATCGGACCTGCTTGAGGCCATCATAATTATTAATGTCGTTCATCTTTGTCGTGATATTTTTTTTTACTTTTATGTTATAAAAGGAATGGCAATATTACTATATTATAGTATATTCCATACTTTTTTAGGAGTCTATCATGAACTATTTTAATGCAATGTTTATAAATACGTTGAAACTGTTGTCTATCACAGATTATTTAGCTTGACGAAATAGGCTATTGAGCAAACAGATTTTAGGCTTAAAAGTATCACGTTTATGAAACTGTTGTCCGCATCTCAATAATATGTACCTTTTAATACGAAGTTGTTAGTGTCTATCAAAGAAATATTTTAATTGATATTTATGTATGTCATACAAAAATAACCCTATCATATACCATTTCTTTTATGGACATTTGAAGGTACATATTAACAAAATCAATTGATATATTTTAATTTTTGCATCAAATATGTTCTTTGATAATATAAAGAAAAGTACATTGATCAAACAAGTGTAAGTGAGAAAGAAATAGAATTGGCTTCAATTGCCAATCAATAATTTCTGCTCACAGTCTGCAGTCTATCACAGATCAATGAGCAATTGCAATGACCAACAGTTAACACAAACGCTTCCGTGGGAGGGGGGATGGCACACCCGGCACATGCCCCATCACTAAAGTCTTCAAAGTTTGCATTCTATCTCAAAGGAGTGGAAATTAATAAACTACACCTTTCAAATGCCATCATGTGCAGGCGATGTGAACTCATAAAAACAACAAATTCAAACAGCGCAACTTCCTTTAATTATGTCCTCTTGATGTTTCTTCATCCGTATATAAACAACAGTTTCCACGTCTTCCAACAATTTCCAATACTGGTGAAAATGTATCCATCATCCGTGTGATATTTGCTGAAAACAAGAAAAGCATACATGCCATAAAACTGAGAAAAAAGTTATTTTCTCCAGTCTTGTAGCAGAACGCAATCCTTGAACATGTGCAAGATATGCCATGAAGTCAATATCACCACTACTTGAAGGCCACCGATGTGTTATGTTCACTTGTATGTCCTTCTGATGTCTTCACAAATTGCTTACGTCTAGCGGACCCTTGGGGGGAGGGGTACGCCCCTTAGGTATGTCCTCTCTTGGGGAGCGGAGTACGCCCCTTAGGTATGCCCTTTCTTGGGGAGCGGAGTACGCCCCTTAGGTATGCCCTTTCTTGGGGAGCGGAGTACGCCCCTTAGGTATGCCCTCTCTAACGTCTATTCCTGAACTCTCCCCTGCTTTTAAGATAAACTTTCATAACCAGTATCACTTATTACCTTATTATTATAATAAAATTCATTAAACTTATCTTGAAGCCATATGATGGCAGATAAACAATGGTTAAAGTTAAATGAACAGTAATGTTCATTTCTATTTTTTTTTATTGATAAGATTAATCCCAGTATGAAAGATTCATTTTATATTAGAAAATAAATAAAATATATATGGTTAGGAAAGACAATTAAGAAAACCATGTTTTATGATAGACAATATTTTTTATGTAAATGATAAATAAGAAAAAATATTCTTATTGTCTATCATGAAATATATATTTCTTATTGTCTATCATGAAAAATATTTCTTACTGTCTATCAAGAATTGTTTTTATTATTGCCTATCATGAAATATTTTTCTAACTGTCTATCATAAATATTATCATATTTTATGATAGACAATAAGAATTTTTTTTTAATATTTCTTATTGTCTATCATGAAAAATATTTCTTACGGTCTATCATGAATTATTTTTATTATTGTCTATCATGAAATATTTTTCTGTCTATCATAAATTTTAATACATATGTTTAAATTAAAATATTTCTTATTGTCTATCATGAAATTTTTTCTTATTGTCTATCAGGAATTATTTTCATTATCATCTATCATGAAATATTTTTCTTACTGTCTATCATAAATTTTAATAAATATATTTTATGATAGACAATACGAAAACAAATTATACATAATTACAGTAAAGCAAAAACCATGATTGACTGTAAGAAACTTACTACTTGTGTTTTCATGTAATTATAGGACAAATAAGAAAAATATAAATAATTCTTATTGTCTATCATAAATTTAAAAAACAACAACATATTTTACGATAGATAATAAGAAAAAATCTGGATAAACAGCTAAAGTTCAACATTTCAAGAATAATATTTTACGATAGACAAGAGGAACTGCGTTGATCATGAATGATAGATAGTATGACAAATAAGACCACTTTTTATGCTTCAACTATAAATTTTTCATAATTTGTTTTCAAGATAGACACCAAAAATGTGTTTCTCCTTTGTTGACTTTCGTCTATAAACTCGAAGTTAGAGCAATATTAAAACCATTACCAAGATTTCCAAATCCTTTAGGCGAAGACCATGACAAAAAACGAGTTGTCGTTTCAATTTCATGTGTTCGAATCGCATCCAGAGCCTCCAATAAACTTTTTTGCATGGTCGCCGCCATGTTGTATCACCTAAAACGACCAATTTACGGTAGTCGAGCTACTTTACATTACTTTACAGTATATTAATAATTGTGATGCCCAATAAGAGGTCGTATAATAATCTGAGATAGACAATAGCATCGACGATTTTTTACACGAATGTTCGTCTGAGGTCACCGGAGTAGGTCCTACTTGATTTGATGCTAAACCGGTTTAAGAAAATGTTCGTCTCCTACGCAGTAACCTCCCCTACTGTACAGTAGCAAATATAAAATCCATCACAAAATCTTCGCCTAACTCTCATAAATGTGATTTAAAAATATGTTAATATTTAATCAACGTGTTTAACGATATTCATCTTTGAAACATTATTACAGTATCTTTATCCTCCATTCACAAACACGTAGACATGATATTGATATGCAAAGTACATGCGTATATTTGATAAACGAACAAAAACATGCAAACAGGTAGCAGGATGAAACAATATGAACAATATCATTCCTAATGCTTAGAACGTATACTTGATCAAAGATAATGTCATTCAAGACATGAGTTTTTAAACTATCATGAATTGCGTGAAGGGCTATACACTTTTGCAAAAAAAAACCCCTTGCAATAGTATTTGGATATATTTACTTCTTATTTATCAATGTAATGCTATCATTCAGTTATGGCAGGTGTTCAATGTAACTGAGCACAATTTAAGAGTGTAAACGAATTTCGTCACTGCTTTTAGCTACAGCTCCTAAACCCTGACAATAAGTGAACCGAGATAATGGCTCCTTTTCAAAGAATCATTTGAAATGGATGAATTCTGAAACAAAGAATGATTGTTGAGCTTATTTTTTTACGAAGTATTAAGTCAATATACAATGTTATAGAACATTTATAAATAATATCACTGACTTAGATATAATTGTTTAACCTATACTGGTAATAGGTTCGTGATAGTGCTATCATACATATATGTACCCATTTCATATGACAAGAAAAATAACATACCGTGAGTGATGGAAACGAAATAATAAAAAGAAGCCACTTTTGCATAGGATAAAAGATACACATCGAAAGGTTTTTTTTCTTTAAATTTGAGTGATCAAATTAAGTTTGTCACTAAGTCAACATAGTTTAATGTACCTACTGACAATATAAGATGGTGTTCTCTAACCTATTCGATTAACTGAAAGACACAAATTGAGCCCACCAGGAAATGAAAATTAGTAAGTTATTCTTTTTAAAAGTATTTAATATTTTCGAGCATCTAGGACCAGAAGGCTTCAGAAAAGGATAAATAATTCGCAAATCTAACGCAGTTGTATTTAAGATCACTGTTTTAGATTGCACACAACGTCACAAGTGAAAACACCGATGTAATACTCGAAATCAGGTAACATCTTGCAATGTTATTTTCTTGAATAATCTACAATATTAAATTAATGAGCAATAATATCATGACATGTATATATCACAACTTTATTTCTCCCCAGCAGATGTTATACGGTGAAAGTCTCCAACTGGTGATTCCTCCAACTTTTGTGATCACCAACTTCTGTGAACTCCAATTGGTGGCTTTTATCTATAGAAATTGACTGTGGAATTCTCCAATTGGAATTTTCCCCAATTGGAGAGCCGTTTTTACAAAATCATAATTTTTGATTATTTATTAGATTTTAATTATGTTTATGAATCTAGTACTACAGACATACATAGAAATGTAATTTTCTGTTCCAAATTGTAATATTTGATTTTTTTCAAATTGCTGATTTTTTCCCCCGTTTCGGCTCATATGGAAAATTCTCCAATTGGAGTTTGCCAAAACCCCGCGGGGGACCTAAAATCCAATTGGTGGCCAACGGGAGAAATCAAAATTGGAATTAAAATTTTCATATTTCTTAAAACTTTTTTTTTAATTTTGCTTAAAATATTTCTTATTTAATGGGCAAACTTTCTATGTGTCGCTTTTGAAGTTGATATCTAAGATAATAAAAAAACTAAGTTTGCAAGTAAACCGGATTTGCAAACTTATACCGGATGCTGTAGGAATTTTGTTCGTCAAAATAAAATTGATTGTTATAAACGTAAATTGCGTGAAATACATGCCTTAAAGAATACTTAACCTAGAGAATTTAGGATAAACTAAAAACAACTAAAATCACAATTTGAACACTTTCCGTGAATATTTTGAAAGTCTTGAAAGTGTTGCTTTTAATTGTACTGTACGAATGATGGAATGGATGATGTTTGTGAAAAATCGATTTTTATAAACCCAATATAGCTGTCACAGAACTACATCAACCTATTAATGCTTATGAAATTTTAAATGCTGTCAAATGTCTTAAAAGGGAATACGCCTAAGATGGTGATTTTAATTGAATAAATATTTCGTTGAAAGAATTATCTAAATACTTAAGCGATATATTGATTTGTAGTCTTCCCAGATATATCGATCGAAGGGATTATAATCCTATTCCATAAAACGAATAGTGTTCACGCTGTCAAAAGCATAGAGATATCACTCTCGTTAGATGAGTTGACTATCGTATGTGTTATCACTGTATTAGATAAACGCATTGAAGTGTTGTGACGCACATAATATTGTTTCGGACGCACAATTCGGAGCTCGGAAAAGATATTCTACTGTTGATGGAATATTTGTGCAAACGTTCTTTATTGAAATGAAACATGTGTACGTTTTATTTTTTGATATGATAAAATGTTTTCATTTTATTTATAGAACTGCCTTATGGCTGAATATGTATAAATGTGGCATTCAAGGCAAAATACTTGATTCGTAACATGCATCAAAAAGTAATATCCTGTGTCAAATCATGCTGCAATAATTCTGAATATTTTGCTGTTGGCTAACGGCAAGGGATGGTAATGCCACCTTTTTGATTTTTTATGTTTGTTCTAGAGGTGTATTTATAAAATAAATTTGATTCAGGTTTGCAAAAAGATGATGTAGTAGTATTATATAATTGTTTGCAGAGCAAAAGACGCCTATTGAAGTACAGAACCATTTCTGTATGGGTATTATAGTACAGTTAGGCATGAAGTTAACTCTAAAAATAAATAAGCGTGATGGATTATTTGTCACTCGACATTGGACCTACAATGGGGACCTTATTGACATTGTAAATAATTGAAGTTACCTCGGAACTATTTTCATTTATATACGGATCTTTGTTCTTAACCAAAACACTTGATTGGTAAAGCTTTAAGGCCATGATTGTTACATGATGGCTCAAGACCACAGTTATCTGCCCCCCGTTGACCAAGATCCGGATGTGAATACAGAAAAAAACAGTGCTTGTGTTCAAGTATCAATATTTTATTAAAATTGAATGAAAAAGAAGCAAAAAATGTTCTTTTTGCAGAGAACTTGACTGAATTTGACACTCTATTGCAGAAATTGATAGTTTTCAATGTAAATATTGGAATAATCATAGCTTGTGGAAGTCTGAAAATTAGTTGTTTGTAGCCGATTGACTTCCTGGCGGAAGGGTTATGTATTTGAACTCAATTTTGACAGTCGGGTCAATGGTCAACATGGTGTTTTCTTGTGATTATATTTTGTGTCTTGAATTGTTCTAGAGATGCCATGTCCTTGTTTTTTAATTGGGGTGTGTATAAAGTCAAAAGCCAGGTTAGTGTCTATATGAAACATATAGTAAAAATAACTGTGGTCTCACGCCATGATGTAAATGCCAAGAATATGATCTCACTATATAAACGTCATTTCAATTAATTGACGCTTTTGTTGTATCTATTTTGAGATTGTTGAGGGTTAGTGCTTGTATCAATGGTAAACTAGGCGTATATCCTTTTTATTTACATAGGTTTATAAGAATGATAACAAATATTGGTTAAAAGTAGTAAATACTAATGATATAATCCTAAAAATTGAATATGTCATTGAGCAAACCTTGCAATATTGTAAAAGCGGTAAAAGAATCTGGGTGTCGAATGTTAAGAAATTGTAAAATGATCATGGTTTCTCATTCCCTCCGATAATAATGCCAATATTGATTGGTAAATATGTTTTAATGAATTTAAATGTAGACTAAAATATAATTTTTATCAATATTGGCTCGGTTCGTTAAACAAACGTTCAGTATTAACTGTATATAAACAAATTAAAACCTCACTAGAATACGAAAACTATCTAGGTGTTTTACCAAAACAAACTATGTTTAGACTTCTACGGACTATGACTGTACTCCCACTGTGCATTCCGACTGGTAGGAATGCAAGAAACCGTACACCAAGCGAGAAAAAATATTGTTTAATCTGTAATGCAAATGATATAGCAGATGAATTTCATTTTATTTGTGTATGTCCAGGTTATTCTAATATTAGAAAGAGACATCAAAATCGTATTTAATGCATGCGCCCTTATGTGTACAAAGTTTTATAATGATTGAAATCAAATGAAGAGATTGAATTAATTAAACAAGCAATTCATAACAATGAAGCTCATATGATTATAAATAGTCTGTAGAATGTTAAAAGATAAATGTAAAGTTCAGCCTCTAAAACAGTAGTAGTTGTTACAATTAGTATTTTTTTATATAAGTACTTAAATACTCCCGTATGACTTATTATAACATATTATTCTTTTTACTATTTAACGTATGTATACGATGACATGATATATGATAACATGTATGAATACAACGTACAAATTTAAGTAAACGAATGTCTGTTCTGCCCTGTCCTGTTCTGGTATGCAGCCACAGTATCAAGCAGAGAAAAATAACTCTGGTCAACAGAAGCTGCTTTGAGGTGATAAACTATATATACACAGTGTTAATCAATTGAACGCTTCAACAAGGTTGTGCTAAACATTTTACAACATACTATAAGGTAACTAAGTACTCAGTTAACAGCTTGGACCAACTTCGTGATTATGCACAAATAATGTCGCACCACAGTCTATAACATACAATAATATTGACTCCAAACCGAGCAAATCTACATCAGCCTACAGGAATGTGTATTAAGATTGAGAACTACCCTTTTTTAACGTGCTCCCACTTTCAGCCTTAATGTAAATGTTATGGAATCAGTAGTTTACTTAACACAAGCTGTCACAAGAATGTGATGGAACTGCTTTTCGTCATCGCTAAAATGGCCAAGCGAAATAGTCTTGCAGAATTTTGCAGTATATTTCAACTTTTCAACAAAATCCGTTACGTATTTTTTGTATGAATAGACTTAAGCAATATAATTAAAGTATATAGCACGTACATCTTTGCAAATATTGTCTTAATTGTAATGATGATTTCTTCGAAACCAATATTATAGGATATTTCTCAGGATATGTTTTTATAAGTTATTACAATGTGAATGTATTTTGCTATACTTCAACATACAGAACAGACATGTTTAGTACATAATACATGGCTTGAGTTTAATGTAAGTTCAACATACGTCAAACATCATAACAAAAACGCTTTTTTCTTTTTTAATAGTTCTTGTTTATCATGTAGTGTTTATTTCTTGTAAAAAGGACCTAATGTTATTTTTTTGTAATAATGCTTTATGCGTGTGTTTATTACATAAGAAAAAAAGAGTAGGGCATTAGTTAACAGAATGTATGTTTACCGTGAAAACATCATAACATGCACTGTGGATTTAGAACAAACAACATATATCAGTGTTTATTCCGTGTCAATAAAAATATTGTTAAGTATAAATATTTATTGTTTATCAGGAAAATGTTGAAATCTCATAGTTAGGCCTATAATGATCATACTTGATTGCTATGTTATTGGCACTTATTGCAATATGTTTTATTCATTGCAATATTTATGTAAAACATTAATTATTATGTTGACCTAAGTTTGTAGATAAGGACTAATGGCATAGGTGATGTGAGAAAGATCTCATAAGTCTTTAAAAACCCTTTTGGTATTGTGAGTCTTTTGCTCAAGTCTTGTTCAGTTTAGCTTTTGAAGATTTTCAAAGAACTGCAAAACAAGTCCAGCTGTCTAGAAAGACTATGTCAAACCCTGACCAGATATAATTTCTTGTCTTTTCAAATTACCAACTTGGAAATGGTTTTATCATAACATAGGATATTGGTTTGAACATGTTAATGTTTTTGTATGTGGAATGAAATATCATAAGTGGCACTAAATTGAACATAATTTATAGTTCTCATTGATATTACACATAGCCCCAAGTACATATTGATCTAAGATTTAAGACTTGGATGGAGTCAGGGCAAGAAAAATGCATGTTAATACATTGTACTTTCCAACACAAGAACTGTTTGTTTATTCAAGTAAATAAAGCAATCCCAACACCAAGGAACTGCAGTATTGCATAACCAGCTTAATTGACATTATGAGTTGAGGTTCAAATTGCTGCAATTAAAGGCACATCTAGTTTTCAGAATTATTCAAACTCTGATTTAGCAACCTTAATTTAGTTATATGAACTACTTTTGCGAAATGAAAGCTTTTTTAGATTTACAAGGACGGGTGAAAAGTATTTGCCAAATGTACTGCAACACCTGATACCTGTTGCCTAGGAATCCAACAAATTCTTGGCACTCCAAATGTTACAGTACTATTCAATTTTGAGTGCTTGAAAAGAAAGCTTCTTGATTCTACATTCAACATCTTCTTTCTGTATGACATATTGGACCAGGAGAATCATGAACCTACAACCTCTGGCATCTATTGAGATAGGGAGCTATCAAGACAGTGACAGAGGACAATATAAGAATGGCCAACTGCTGCATTTATTGAGTTATCTAATGCATACAAATTAAGACGGAGAAAATAATTCTAAATTTTTCCATACTACTTCCTTAAGCATCTTGTACATGTATGTAGTTGTCTTTTACAATGATTGTTCAAAGTTACAATGGTCCTGTGGGTTAAAGATGCTCTGTCCACGGGATAACAGGTTTTGTACATAATAGGGTTATAAGTACTGCGTTTTGATCCAGGAGGTTGTATTCGACTCAAGTAGATTTTTGCAGATTCGGACACCACAAGGCACAAGGCCGAGTAAAATCAAAATCTACAAAAAACTACCAGAATCAAATATGACATCCCGCCATATCCGGATCAAAACGCAGTACAAATAACCCTTTTATTATATACATTACTGATTAGATGACTTAAAAGCCACATCTTTGCATAATAAATTTCATTTTAAGGATGCACTCATTGGTTTAATGACGTCAATTTAATATTGCGCAACATACTTGTTATGACGTGACGTCACAAGAGTGGTATATGGCAGTATTGCACTGGAGCGGAATATGGGTTAAAGTGTTTTGTGATATGTATTGCATGTGGATTGATGATAGGTATAAAATAAAGAATAAAATTATGTTTGGTATTCCATTCTCACTAGCAGTGTGATGAACTGCTGACACCATGTTATGAAATTTGATGGTCAAAGTATTTAAAAGACATTTCAATATTTCATACTTTTTAAACGATATTCATCTCATCTTAGTCTACTCAACTTGCTTTGCTATGTAAAAAGTCTGCAGCAGTTATATGAATAGCATTAGACAGAAGACAGTGCCTAATATTATCAACAGCACTAAGTTATCATGGCAACATGTTATATGAATTGAATACCAAGCACAAATTAAGAGGAAAAAAATAATTCTTCACTTTTTAAATAAAAACAACTTCTTAATAGCATTGTGTATGCATTCTGACATAGGTGTACAATGTAGATGTCTTTTACAAAGATTGTTCAAAGTATGGCCCTGTGGTTTAAAGCTCCCCTGAAAAAGAGGTGAGAGGTTTTATATATAGTATATAATTACATCATTGAAAATCTTCTATGAAACTGCAAATAACAGTCCTTTGATATAAAATGGTTTTTGTCAATAAATGTACGTGCAGCCAGTGATACTAGCGGAGAAAAACAATATTGGTAACCTATGGTGGTATTTAAGAGTGTGCAAAATATTAAGTTTGTTTGAGGCGGTAAACTATATATATAACACTGTGTTAATCAATAGACCGCATCAACAATGTTCGTCCCAACAGTTTATTCAAAACTGTTTATGTATGTACGTGAAGTTAGCGGCCTAGCGGCGTGAAGTTAGGGCCTAGCGGCCTAGTGGTGTGAAGTTAGCGGCCTAGCGGCGTGAAGTTGGCGGCCAAGCGGCGTAGCGGCCTGGCGGCCTAATTATTTATTTTCTATTTCCAAGCAATGCGGTTTTTTTAAAACAATGATAAATCAAAGTTTTTTATTCATATAGTTACATAGCGGCCTTAAATTGTTTTCTATTCAGAACATTTTTCTTTACCTTTTATTCTAAAACAATTTTAAGCAATTCAAAGCATTAAACATGCCTGTTCTTCTAAAGCAATGATATATTTACTGTTTTATGCACAAATAATAACTCTGAAGCGTTTTTAAACTTTTTTTAAAAAAGTCGATCAAGCACTTCAGCGACCTAGCGGCCTAGCGGCGTGAAATTAGCGGCCTGGCGCCCAACAGCCTAAATTAGAACCTATTTCAAAGCATGTATACATGCATTTTCTTTTAAAACAATGACATATTAACTGTTTTTATGCACACATTAACACATTAAAGCGATTACCAACATTTTTTTTCAAAAACGACGATAAAGCAGTCAGCTATTTCAAAGCATTAAACATGCCTGTTATTCTAAAACAATGATGTATTTACTGTTTTTATGCACAAATTATCACTCTGAAGCGTTTTTTATTTTATTTTTTCTAAAAAAGTCGATCGAGCACTTCAGCGGCCTAGCGGCGTGAAGTTAGCGGCCTGGCGGCCTAACGGCCTAAAATGGTTTCCTATTTCAAAGCATGTATACATGCATTTTCTTCTAAAACAATGACATATTAACTGTTTGAATGCACAGATTAACACTTTGAAGCTATTAGCGATAATCAACATATTTTTTTCAAAAAAGTCGTTTAAGCAGTAAGCTATTTCAAAGCATTAAACATGCCTGATCTTCTAAAACAATGATATATTTACTGTTTTTATGCACAAATTATCACTCTGAAGCGTTTTTCCTTTTTTTTTTCAAAAAAGTCGATCGAGCACTTCAGCGGCCTAAATTGATTTCACGTCGGAAGTACAAAAATTATAACACAAGCTCGAAGAGGTATCTTCCGACAAAATGCAAATATTACATATTCATAATGCAACATAGAAACGGGAAGATAATAAATGCATTCAAATAAGATAAATCGATTCTAAATGGATTATAAACATACGAGAATTAAAAAAAAACTTTTGACTAGATAATGTGTGTATTGAAAAGTGCTTTCAAGATTGTTCAAAGATAATGTTTGAATGTAATACTGAGAAATATTTAAATCTAAAATCAAAAAATGCAAATAACATTGATACAAATTCAGATAGCTAAATAAATTACAAAAGAGTAGCACAAAGTACATGATTTTGGAGAAAACATAAATCTGAGGAAAAAGTAACATTTGAACAGAAGAATGCGTTTTTAAAATAAATTTAAATGAAGGATAAAAATAGGGCTGAGCATGCTAAATACTACATAAATTGAGAGTAGACGCAAAGGGTTTTAATGACTTTAACTACGGTATTTATATATTACCATACTTACAAGGAACAGCATGAAATGAAGATACTATCATATTTTTACAGGTTGCATTAAAGAGTTAATGATTAGCTGCAGTGTAACGCACTGATAGGTTAGAAAGCTTTGTACAGTGTTATTTTTAAAACAACACATACACCACTTGGATATTGGTCTTGATTAGTTTTTCAAATTCTTTAAAATTGTCTTTTTGTCTCAACTCATTTGGAATGTTGTTTCATATATAAGAAGCCTCAAAACTAAATGAGTTCTTGCCATATGATGAAATTCTTATCCTAGAAAAGTCAACTGTGTTATCAACTCTGAGACTGTATTCTCTGTGCATTTGAATATTTTATAAGAGAACAAGGAAGGTTAGGCGTAGTTAACAGTTTGTGTTGTTATTGTGAAAACATTAAAACCTGCAGGGTAGATATATATAAAAATATTCTAAATACATCTGGTCATTATGTTTGTCAACAAGTGCACTCTATATTTGGTATTTTCAAAGCGATGAACTATACGTTATATGTGTTAATCAATTGAACGCATGAACAATGTTGGTCCCAACAATTTATTCCATACTATTATGATAGCAAGTACTCAGTAAACTTCTTGGTTGCGCGCAACCAGTCTATGCAATAAAATAATAATACGGGCTCATAATCGAACAAAACGTCGAGCCCTATTCAAGCTACAAAGAGCTGGGTTAACAGTGAGAACTTAAAATTAGGAAGAGCACTGACATCAGCATATCCGACAAATTTCCATTTAGTATCGAGTTCAAGCGCCAATTTCCCGTCATTCATTTATTGGATTAATTAAATGTGTACTTTAGTACAGGGACACTGGCTAGTATGGAGGCATTTCCTGCTGAACATTTAGGAGTTTCACATTTATTTTTAGTCTTCTAACCGATTGGTTTGCCGACTAAATTGATCGGAAATCCACAACAATGAACAAATACTTACATTGTATGGCTATGGCACATTAATCTAATGTACATGTTTATCTACAGTTGTGTGAATACGGAAGTGAATACTTTTTAGGAGGGGGGACTACTACTTTGCGAATCTCTGAACACTGATAATGGCTCAAACATATTTCATTGAGCCACAAATAAACATCATTTCAATAATGAATATAAATACATAATCACATTTTAGGATACGAAAGGTATAAATAAATAAATAGAGTTCCTTTCCCTGTTATAATAAATTACAATTTGCGATTGAGGGAGTTACTTCTAATGAAGTTATTATCATACAAGCTCATATAAAATCATGTTTTTAACACAGATGATTGTATGTGATTACTTATATTTTAGAATAAAATGTGTATTTAGGAACTGTTTAAACGTATTAATAAAAGAAGAAGAAATTATGATATATGAGAAAAGGGGGAGTAGAAAGAAGAAAAGAGGCAATGTAAAATATGTGTGGGTGTGGGTGGGTGAAATCGATCACTGGCTTTCAAATCGTTTTATATGTAAATAAAACGTTGAACTGCATCAAATATAGTACTATTTTGCTCTACAGTCAGGGCATCATCACCATTTGATAAAGGACGGAGGGTTTCTTCCGACAGAGATTGAACGTTGGTAAGCATATATGTTGCTCTTGTTAAGTAAAGAGTGGACAAAGAGAGCGAAAATTGGTTTGTAATCTCTTGTCTATCACAACTACAAAATGGTGAGGGAATAATAAATTTAACAAAGTGGTGATGATTCAGGGGACACATCCTTATATTGTGTATCCTGATTCATTTATATGCAGTCACGCGCGACAGTTTATTCGTTTCTTCACTAAATCTGATACGTATCATAAGACACGTTGAATTTACGTTTATATACAAACATGTGTATCACTGCTTTGACTCTATCTTTCGATGAGATTAATGTTCGTGTATTGAATATACTTTTAGGGACTTGCTCTGTAAATACACAATATCAATGATAGCAAATATATTTGCACTAAGAATAATTCAAATTATTTGCTGGAAATATTTCCTAGTCAAACGACGCTTCGGAAACACTCAATTTTCATCCTGATGTAGTATTATGATCTAACCAACTTTGATCACATGACGATATCTCATCACAAGCCTTACTATTGCGTTACCTGTTGCGGCCGCTACAGTTTGAAAATGTCTTAGATAAATATCCTTATGATCTCGAAAATCTGTGAAGTTTAAAAATGCCTCGATGTGACAAAGGGTTCAAAAGAGAAATGTGCAGTTTAGCCCAGCGGCAGAACGTCCGACAGAGCAAGTGAGGCAAACAGAGCATGAGAGAGGTGTAACTCCCTACCCTCCCAATCCCCCCAAAATGCCGTTCAATCACTTAACTCGTTCTCTACTCCATCAGAAATTATGCGCTAGCTGCCGACAACGAGGCCGTTCATCTGTTGGAATTTAGAACAAAAGCCACATGGAAATATGAATGTACAATGGAAGGGTTAGTGAGCCCAAATATTGAGTTAATGGACCGCCACCAAATGGACGCCCCCCTATAATGACCCTGCAGCAAAAAATAAAGAAACCAATTAAAAACGACTGAGGTTCATTTACTTTTGCCTTCTCTTAAGTTTGGATAATACCTCTTTGGTTTTGTTAACTGGGATTTGTACCATCATCTTGTTAGAATTTAATTCCAATCCGAGAAAGGTTAGCACTTCTACAGGTTTAAACGGAGTCATGGGTACATTGAGCCGCTGCATTATGCTTTAAAGGGGCTACTAAGCTGTTCACACGAGGACCATATCCTGTCGCCGCCGATGAAATTCTCTTAGTAATATATTAACAATCCTGATGATAATCTGGACTAAACACAATACTTCAAAAATGTCGTTCTCGTTCAAACGATGAGCGATTAATCGAGCAACACAATGATTCTGTTTGTGATTATTGCAACAGTTTTTATTGTTTAAATATGCATTTGTAGTGATAATAACATTATAACTTGTTCCCTCGCATTCTTCAGGTAAGCCGCATGAGTTACATTATGTTATAATCTACGTGTATATTCATATATCATGGCTTATGTAGATGAATACCTTGTACCTACAAGGCGAAATATGTGTATACAAAAATGAAAAATGAAAACAAAAAGGTTATATTTATTGACATGTACATAGAGGATAAGTGATCGCAAAGTATTTTACAGAATAAGCCCCCAAAACTAGCTTTCACAAGTGGCAATTTTAGAAATGACGTCGGTGGAATTGTTACTCAGCAGTGTGTGCTTACGTTTGAATTTGACATGATATCGGACTTACTCTTTAGAGTAGTGAAAACTATCAAACTTTAAGAAGCCAGCTGCTTCAACGCATCTATTACAGTGCAAAGACGCTTCTTCTCTCCACGGGCCTTTTTCTTTGACATTCCTTCGTAAAATGTCCCTCTCTTTCAGCAAATCGTTGAAGTCAAGATCGTTTTCTTTGTTGATTTTGCTCTAGGAGTAAGTTCTAGCAATTCCCGGGACAATAGCTCTCCCTTTTGCCCTGGGTCGCAAATGAAACCCTCAACATCTACCGCGTTCTTAAATCTCGCATCACCAGACGCCACTTTTCAATTTTTTTCAAATGTAATATCTTAACAATGACCGCTCGACCGGAGGAGTGCTTAACAATGAAAGCGCTAAAAACAGCGCCACTTATCAGAGAATTATGGGAAAAGAGTGACGTCAGAGAACGCTTAATAATTATCGTATTTATGTCTAAATCTAATGTTTGAAACAGTAAAATATCAAAAGATTATCTCCTCAAAAAAAACTATATAAACTAACGCGAAAGCATAAGATATTACAACTTCAAATTACACATTTTTGAAATTGCAATTTACGTCTTCATACTAAAATCTGATTATTAAGTGCAGAATATATACAACATGCAAAACATCAACAATACACCAATCGCAGTCAAAACAAAATCACTATTTACAGCAGTGGCGCATACAAAGTCAATCAACATTGGTAGTAAAATTGTTCAGTTCAATGAAAAAGTCTCTAATACATAACTAGAGAGTACAATTAGTATATTGCCGGCGATTATACATATTCAAGCGTTAGTACATTATACTTACAAATGATAATTAGAAAAAAAACGTCCTGGTTAAATGAACTATACATAAAGAAATATAGTTAATAAAAGTTCAAATAAGGCAAACAAATTGTTTCCACAGTGTTTTGACAAATGCGGGAACTCCTGATTTCTTGCTCTCAGTAAAGGGTAAAAAAGTCAATCGAGCGTAAAGACACTAAACATTTTACTGTCTCAAACCCACCCTCTGTATGTTGCAGTATGTGTTCCCGTCATGGGTGTTTACGTACTCTAGTAGACAATCGTAGCAGAATTGAAATTGCTCCTACAAAGATAAAGTGAAGTCATTTCAACACAACACACGTACATGTTATGAAGAAGACCAAACCTGCCGTGAGTACATTTTGAATAATTATTTTTATAAAACAATTGTTTTGTTTGTGATATCGAGAGTCTACACAATGATTCTAACAACATGTTGTTTTGGCTTATAACAGGCAATCTAGCATTGCATTTGTCGATGTATGCGTATGCTAGCTGCTTAAAAGCAGCAGCAGATGATATATTGAACCAATCGTGTTGACAAAACAAAGTATTCTACTCAATTTACCTCGCACCACAAAGAACAATCATTCTTAACGAGGTAGCTATTTATGGGATGTTTACCTTGCAGGGAATGGCCAATGCTCTCCTAGACCTAACCTTTCGAACTGCATTCACAACACTGGCCTCACCTTCACAGTTCATCCTCTGTATGAGCAAAGATATCACACAGAACAGACCACTCTTGCTAGCACCGTCCCTGTTATAGAAAGAAAATGGGCGCATTGAAAAAAGGACCAACATTTTATTTTATCTGTAATATTCGTATCTATGGATATGTTTGTGTTGTAAATGCACCGAGGTAGCCATATTCCATTTTAATTTGAATATCTTTGCTTAAGCATGAAGGAAGTAAATAACAAAGTAACTTATTAAAATAAATGTTGATCATTTACAAGGAGATGACAACTACTAAATATGATTATAGTTTATTCTGGTTCCTCCATGTACAATTAATGAAACACATTTTTCATCAAACTATTTCGTATGTTTACATACAGACAGTGAATAAGTATAGGCCCATCGTAAGGAGACGAGTTTGCCACTTCCTCCACATCATCAATAAAACGCAGAAACGTTTTAGCAGACCGTGGCACGACCTTCTTTTTGTCCCAGTCAGTAAATTGCAGGTGCGGTACAGAATGTCCCTTGGTTGTCTGATATATATCATAACTATATATGAAACATGTCGTAAACTACTCCTGTAACGGATTGCTAATCGTAGTCACAATGGTATTATTGAAAATATCGACATTAAGAACTAGTTTTATAACCGAGGGTAGTTACTTCCCCTTGATCAAACTGAACTCATCACTTTTGAACCAGTCAATGTTGCATGAAATTATTTGATATTAAAATACCCTTGAAATAAAATACGATATTACACTAAAATCAACAAATATCCTTTATACCTTAAGCAAACACAATACACCCGATATGATTTGGCACATAAAAACAAAAAAACTAATGATTGATCTGTTACCGATCTGAGTTAATACTATCATAAGTAAATAAATACATGGTCTACGTATTTTTAAGACCCTTAATATATAATAACATTTTTCATATATAATTGTTTACACAAATAATATACCCCTGTAGCTCCTGAATACTCAAACTTCAGTGTCCTCTTTGTGAACGTCGGCTGCACCTCCTTCTGACTGATTACGGTGAATGAACCTCTGCTCAGTACTTGGTTGTCGGCAGGAAAGTACAACCCGATATCCTTAAATCATATGTACTATGTCAAGATCATTATAAGAATATACAATTGGTTTATCGGATTTAAAAACAACGACATCAATACATGATGTTGTTAGATACGGAAATAAAATATTGTTCTTGTACCCCATTGTTGTCCAAATCGGGCTCAAGGTTAACAATGCAGGAACAGTTTTCTTGCATAACAAGGGTAAAGAAATCTGTCAGCGTAGATGGCAGAGGCGTCTGTGCCACTAAATATCGCCTTTTCGTCGTGAAGCTCTGTAAAGAAAAGCTTTGTGTCACAAGTAAGATTGTTACATGATAGTCATCTGAAATGTTTTATTGTTTTGGCATGTCTATTTTCAATGCCTGGTTCTGTAACTCTATATGTGAACTCTTATTTCACCTCATCGTCCATCATTTACCCATCTGCACGCATTTCCTATGTTTAATTTATCGAACGGTGACCGTTTAAACAACCGATTAGGTTCTTCGACCACATGCTCAGTTTATATATTTACTTCAGATTGGCGCGAGCTGTCCCTTCTTCAAACGCAATAAATATCTTTATTATGACGTATACTGGGTTTGCAGTTTAGTGAAGTATATAGGAAAAGTATGTTCCCATTCTGTGTATTACGATTGTTATTTTCTGCGCGTTTGTATACGTTCTGTGTGTTTATTTGATGTTGGCAGTTCAAATATTTACTTCGGATAAGCGCGAGCTGTCACTTGTTCAAAGGTAATAAATATCCTTATTATCACGTATACTGTGTATGCAGCACTTATTTACTAAAGAGAATCCTACATAGGTCATAACAGTTGCATCATAGAAAAAAATAAGAGGAGTACATTTTAACCAACTCCTAGCTGAGCTTACGTCAATATAAATAGCATTAATGTAGTCAGATGCTCCGGGCTTCAAATAGAGAAAGAGTCGTGGTCTGTTTACATCACCTGAAGAAATAATCATCATGTCAAATAAAAACCAAATCTTAATTCAAATGCACTGACCTAATTACCGTTTAAAGTAAAATATTTTTCATGCATTGGAATTTAGAGTATGAGTTTAACTCACAATTGGCATAGACCAAATAATGATTGTTTTAAATGATTATTTTTGTATCTCAACGTAAACTCTAAATACTTATATACAAGGACACTAACCAGGAACATCTGCAGAAGGTCTATTTCCATCTTTCAGTTTATTCCTTTCTACAGCACGGTGGTTTTCGTCTGACTTTTGTTCAACAGCTGAATTCATTTGCTTCTAATGCAAAATAACTTCAAATTAAATCATGTGTGTAATAAGTCTTAGACTTAAATCAGTACATATCTATGAAAGTGATTTATTACTTTAAATGCTTTAAATGGGCATCCATATGTATATCACTGTGAATTACAATTGGCATTTTGAAATGTTTTCTGAAACTGTAAAAAAAAATAAAAATTGAGGAAGATACCTGAAATTGTCTGTCAATTGTCGTCTTGTTAGTAGAAGTCATAAAGTCTTGAAGGTGGTCTCCCTTTATTGTCTGACAATCGATTGTCAATGAATGAACCAATGCTCTGTGTAGATATTTGTATTGTCCCTGTAAAACATAGACATATCATCGATAGCCAATGATGTGGTAGATAGAATGCTTTAATAGTAAGGCAATAGATATCTAACAACAATTGATCTTCAATATACATTGAACGGAAAAAGCAAGAATCAAAGGATTTTACTAAGGAAAATGTATACTTGTTAATTGGAATCATATAGAACAAAGCTTAGAGTAAAATTTAAAAGAAAATATTAAGTAAAACTTGGTAAATCGTGTTAGTAGTCTTATCAACCAAGTGGTCAGGATTGTTCGTGAAAGGACAAATAAGCTCTTTCTTATTATACAGTATTCCAATCTAACAAAATTCACTATCATCACCTTTGCACCAAACGACTTTTCGAAAACAACACGAAATATATTTATTACCAGTGTCTGAATCATGTTTGGTCTGTTTTGCCTCATGTTGATCACACAACCCTGTATGGCGATTGCTTCTTCGGTCTCTCCCTCATTGGTCAAAATGTCAAGTGCAATGTAGGTCCCGGTCCTTCCGACACCAGCGCTACAAGTATAAAAACAAACATTTTATCATGTTTTCTTCTACATTCCAATGTATTTATTCACATGTTCTTACCTTCTATCTCAAAACCTTACCAAAACCATAAGATGGCAGTATTGGTGTTCCATGTGCTATACCTTTTGCGTACTCTACCATTCCATTTGTTTTATGTATAAAGACCGCGTTTTGCCACAAGCATTGGCATCAGGCTACCGCTCTTAGACACCAAGGAACGTTTGTTGAATTTAGACATTGTAATTAACCATAGCTGACCTGCAATGAACAAGGACTGGACCATGTAACTGTGTTGTCGAATTGATGACAGCCTGTCTAAAATCAATGATTGAAGTGACATTCTCAGGAACATCTTTGTCAGGCCAACAAGTAAAGTGTAGATGGTGCAGTTTTCTTTGTTCAGAGCCCTAAACACATTAAAAGGACAATTGTAACATCCTTGTAGTAACTAGTTATAATGTCTAAGGTTACAACTTATACTAGTTTTTGCTTTGTAAAATTGGTAATGTGACTTTAAAGCTGCACTATCACAGATTTGCCGTTTTGACTACTTTATTTTTTTTTTTTGTCTTGGAATGAGCGAAGTTTTGCGTAAATATCTGAAAGCCAGTGATAAGACTGTTGACAAAACTCAGATTGCAGAAGTTCATGTTCCCGTCTTAAATTAATGGTGTATGGCTAAAAGCGTTACAAACGGTTTAAAAAAATGCATAAACATCAATTTTTGAACTTGAAAATATGCGTTCTATTTTTATTAGCAGTCTTATATCACTGGTTTCCATACATTTTCGCATAAAATGGCTCGTCCAAAGACAAAAAAAGTTGTCAAAACGTTCAATCTGTGAGAGTGCAGCTTAAAGTGCATGTAGCAACTGTTGATTTGCTCACCATAACATTAAATTATTACATTATTGGTTGGTTTGATGTGTTATTCATGAAACATAGGAGCTATATTTCAATCATTCTGAACGGAAAATACGTTACGGAAAATCGAGTTAATCGGACACACCCAATTTCAAACCCCGGCTTAAATACCTTAATCAAGATGAATGATCTCCTTGTATAATCTGAAAACGTCTGTTCGTTTTCACTTCTGACGTTCACTTCTCCATACAGTTTACTGGTCCCGGGGTCCGGCCAATACTGCTCACATTTCGGATTCTGGAAGACAGTTCTCTTATAAGGTTTTATAGCATAACATATATCAACGAGATGTTGTCATTAGCCGAATTACAACGCAATTGAAAGGATATACGTAAAATGGAAACAGGAAAGTAAAAAAGTACTTGAAGAAAACATGTTAATCATACACAATATACTCACTCCTTGTTCTATTAGGTTTGTTACCATGACAACTTTTTCAACTTTTTCTTGCCAAATCATTCGCCAGAAAATACGGAAATCTCCCAGTTGCTTTGACATTGGACCTGTTAAACATTGATTTTCTTAAGAAACTCCAGATCAAACAATGTGTGTGAAAACTAAGGTCGAAGATTAGATCGCTGGTAAAGATTATCCTTATTGTTCATTAATATTTGTGCTTTTGTCGGTTCAGCATACATGTATTGTGAGTAGTTCACGCTTTCAAACGATGTCAAATTATATTTTATGAATAATGAAATAGTTTGCATTGACATTTATTCAAAAGGGATATTAAATTCTCTTACCCAGGGTTGCAATGTATTCATTTCGTTTATTATAACCCTGAAAATGAAACGGAGATTGAAAGAGTCATAAATGCATTCAATTATTGAAGTCGAATATATCCTATTACTGAATTGGCGCCCTTAAATATGAAATACGATTCCCTTTTGCTGAATAAGGAAGTTTTGGCTGATACAAGGATAAACATTTGTATACTTTTGGCCGTAAAGGTTTTGAAAAGAAAACTTATTTACATCGATATAACTAGCGTTGATAAAGTCGGATTCTCCGCCTCTAATTTTCACTCTCGTTTCATCATCTGAAAAACATAAACATGGAATATAACAAATTACGACAATTGCCATAAAACCCAGCGACATTTAAATATAATATTTCGACTTAAAGGTGGATAAGAGTACCCGAGTAAATTCCACAAACTTACAAGGATAAATTCCTTTGTATCTGTTCTTTGCCACATTCTGCGGTAGTTGCGAGTCGTGGAAGGCCTTTCCCAGGCCATATGGAAATTTCTGTTTGATTAAACATTTGTTCCAATGAAATACTTATATTTCATTAGTTACAATGAATCAACATACATAGGGCAAATTTATATGAATGTTTAAGGAATGATCGTTTTCATCCGAAGTTTCTATACTATAAAAAGTAAAAGTGCAAGTTTTTTGTTGAACAATGAAGTATATTGATGTTTATTAATATAGTAGGTTTTTCATTAAAAGACATCCCAATGCAAAATAATCATCTGAAATTTTGGAAATTAGTATAATAAATTGAGAAATGTGTTTCAACTGACCTCAAACTCTTCTACATATTCATTCTCCTGCTTTTCCTCAACATATTTTGTTAACGTAGCGATGCGGATTTTATCTTTTGAAACCTTTTCCGAATTATTGTAATATATCCCACCCTTTTCTTCGAACTGAATTGCTATATCCCTAGCAATAGTGTCATTCTCATCTGCAATAACACAATATTGGTTCAACTTTAAAGCTAAAAACTAATTAATTATTGGTCAATGATAAAAACTGTCATTATGACAAAACTAGTACAAAAAGGTTGTGACCTATTTCTAGGTTGTCTTCTGTTTTCGGTTGTGGTTCCGGTATGGTCTTCCTTTGCCTCTCTTTAATGATTTGTCTGGCAGGTGCTTGTATCTGACGTTTCTCCTTGGAAACGTGTGTATTTGGTGTCGAAATATTTAAAGCGTTTTCGTACGTTGAGATTATGTCTGTAAATATATCATTCATTAGGGGGTATAAATACTATAAAATGGGCTCCATGATAACATCCATACATCTTCATAAACAAGCACATTGTGCTTGAATATTTTTAAGTCTTATCGAACACGCTTTTAAGCTGTTGACTAAACCAAGCTTATTAGATAAGGAGAATCGAAACAGTACATAAATAATCAAGTTAGAAATTACCTGTCTCTTTGACCGCTGTATGTGCTTTCGAATAAAAACGGTTTTGTGACCTGATCAAAAGAGGACAAAAGATATAATATATTGATTTAATTATTACACAGTAATGGACGGTTCATTTCAAATTTACTCATTTACAGTTGCAATTTGTTAATATTAAACGTCTAGCATTCTTGTTTTGTCAGAACTATTTTAGTAATTATATTATCCAAACCTCCGAAGAAGCAGGACGATTGCAGCGACCACTACACCAACTACGATTACACCCCCGGCCGCACCTCCCCCTATGACGGCCCCTGAAACTTGACCTCCACCCTTCTCTCCCTGCGCAGCAGCTGTGGTTTATAAACGAATGAAAGTAGGATATTAAATTTTATTGAATATAAGCAGTGTATAAGCTGCGGAATTGGATATGAAAACAAGTTTAAAATTACCTAAAATATGTTGCAAATAAAATATTACAAAATTAATGTTCGGTCTTCAATGAATTACTAACTGTATACACTAATTGGTTACTTACCAATGTTACAAAACGGTCCCTCATAACCTAGTATACAACTGTTAATGCAATGACCTTCAATATTGCATTTCGTTTTTTCACCGTTGTCTGCACACGTGTCTGGACAGTTTTTGTCACACTTTGTGCCATACATATTTGTAACGCATCCAGTACAATCCCCCGAGGTTCTGTCACATTGAGATCCTTCGCAATTGGAATTACATGTCATGTTACAAAAAGGTCCATAGACAGTATTTATTGTACATTCATTGCATCTGCCCGTGTCTTGAGCACAACCTTTGCAGTTTGCCTTACAGGGCATGCATTTACCACTGTTTGGATAGAATTCTTCTTTGCAGTGTAAACAAAACATTCCTGTTTGGTTGCAAGATTCGCACTCACTATCAAAACTAGTACATGAGGTTTCGCAATCATCACCAGTATATCCGTCATCACAACCTCTCAAACACTGGTTCTCTGAAGAACATTCTCTATTCTTGCAATGACTACTACATTCACAGCACGTACCATCATAGGTATAAAACGTGTCATTCTGACATGATGTACAATACGAGCTATCAATGCAGTACTTAATGTTACATTTACAATCTTTGCTTTGCAGTGCGAATCCATTTATGCACTCATTACACACTTCACTGTTTAGTTCACATTGGCAGTTTGGAAAACATTTACAACCAGGTCCGCTAAATCCACCGAAACACGACTTGCAGTTTGATGAATTTGTCTGAGAACATGTTTTACAAATGCTTTCACATCTGTCATTGCAGGTTTCCCCTGTTGATCCATCCACACAACCATCCGTACAAAAGCCATCCCCTTTTTCACATCGAGATATCAGACAATTAACTGAGCAGTTGTTTGAGCAGTCTAAACCATAAAATCCTTCTTCACACGTTAAACAGTCTTCAATTGAAGAGCAACTATAACAGCGATCCGGGCAAGATAAATGGCAATGATTACCATAATAACCGTCATTACAAATTTCACATATTGCTCCTTTGAAGTTGTTAGTACAATTACATGTGCCGTCGCCTTTGTTACAGACGTTGCCTGTACAACCTTGTCCGCATGGTTTATCACAGGAATTACCATGATTCCCTGCAACACAGGTTTCGCACATTGTTCCTGTAAAATTGGGTAAACAGTCGCAAGTCCCGTCTCTGTTGCACGTTCCATTGCTGCAACCATTTGTACATGGAGTGTCGCAGTTGTCACCGTAATATCCAGGTATACAATTCTCACAGGTGCTTCCGGAAAATTGCATTTGACATGTACAGTTGCCATCATTGTTACAAATGTCCTCACAGCCCACGGAACATGGTTTCGAACAAAAACTAGAGAGGTCAAAATGGCCAGGCTTGCAAGAAATACAATTTGTTGCGTTTGTGCATCTGCAGTTCTTGTTGTTACAATTATTACTGCAAAGTTCTCCATATTTCCCTTGAACGCATACGTCACATTTATCACCTTCAAAATTGTCCATACAGTCGCATTTTCCATCGTCATGGCATTTCCCTTCATTGCAACCTTTTGAACAAACCGAATTGCAATTTTGGCCAACATCGTAAAACCCATCAAGGCAAGTATCACATTCGCTTTGGTAACATGCGCAGTTATCACATGGTTTTGAACAATCGCTAGATAGTTCGTAGAATCCTGGTTTACATGATAGACATGAACCGTCGGCTTGGCGACAAGACTGACAGTTTCCTGGACAGGGCCACATGCAGCGAGGTTGATAAAATCCATCGATGCAGCCACCCGTACACACCTGATCCTGGCCTTTTTTGTCAGTTTCACATTTGTCGGTCAGGCAGCACATGCATCGACCAGGACATGCGTTGCATTTAGCTGTTGTCAGTTAATACAATTGTTTGAACACAAAATTTGGCATAAATAAATTACGCAAACACAAACGTTCTGGTATAAATTGTAAAACATACTCCAATTTGGTTATATAAATACATTGTATCGAGGAATAACATTTTAATTTTATTATGAAAACAACGAGAACAAGTCCGAAAATTCAAATACAGCTTTTAAGCGAGCAATATAAGATGAAGGACTTTAAATTAACTTTTGAATGAATATTTGAATGAATCATTAAATGAACTTTTAAATGATCTTAGGAATGAATGAATAAATGAATGAATGCATGAAATAATGAATAAATTAATTAATTAATTATTGACTGACTGACTGACTGAATGACTGAATGAATGAATGAATGAATTAATTAATTAATTAATTAATTAATTAATTAATTAATTAATTAATTAATTAATGAATGAATGAATTAATTAATTAATTAATTAATTAATTAATTAATTAATTAATTAATTAATTAATTAATTAATTAATTAATTAATTAATTAATTAATTAATTAATTAATTAATTAATTAATTAATTAATTAAAGGCAAAGAAGTGAAGGAACAAAGAAGTGAAGGAAGGACGGAAGAAGTGAAGGAAGGAAGGAAGAAAGGAAGGGAGAAAGGAAGGAAGTTATCAAGGCATGGATCAAGGAAGGAAGGAAGGAACCAAGAAAGGAATCAAGGAAGGAAGGAATCCAGAAAGGAAGGACTCAATGAAGGGAAAAAGGAAGGAAGGACTCAAGGAAGGACTCAAGGAAGGGAGAAAGGAAGGAAGGACTCAAGGAAGGAAGGAAGGACTCAAGGAAGGAAGAAAGGAAGGAAGGACTCGAGGAAGGAAGAAAGGAAGGAAGGACTCAAGGAAGGAAGGAAGAAAGGAAGGGAGAAAGGAAGGAAGGACTCAAGGAAGGAAGAAAGGAAGGGAGAAAGGAAGGAAGGACTCAAAGAAGGAAGAAAGGAAGGAAGGACTGAAGGAAGGAAGAAAGGAAGGACTCAAGGAAGGGAGAAAGGAAGGAAGGACTCAAGGAAGGGAGAAAGGAAGGAAGGACTCAAGGAAGGGAGAAAGGAAGGAAGGAAGGACTCAAGGAAGGAAGGAAGAAAGGACTCAAGGAAGGGAGAAAGGAAGGAAGGAATCAAGGAATGGAGAAAGGAAGGAAGGACTCAAGGAAGGGAGAAAGGAAGGAAGGACTCAAGGAAGGACTCAAGGAAGGACTCAAGTAAGGGAGAAAGGAAGGAAGGACTCAAGGAAGGGAGAAAGGAAGGAATGACTCAAGGAAGGAAGGAAGGAAGGAAGGACTCAAAGAAGGAAGCAAGGAAGGACTCAAGGAAGGGAGAAAGGAAGGAATGACTCAAGGAAGGAAGGAAGGACTCAAGGAAGAGAGAAAGGAAGGAAGGAAGGACTCAAGGAAGAGAGAAAGGAAGGAAGGAAGGACACAAGGAAGGAAGGAAGGAAGGAAGGAAGGAAGGAAGGAAGGAAGGAAGGAAGGAAGGAAGGAAGGAAGGAAGGAAGGAAGGAAGGAAGGAAGGAAGGAAGGAAGGAAGGAAGGAAGGAAGGAAGGAAGGAAGGAAGGAAGGAAGGAAGGAAGGAAGGGAGGGAGGGAGGGAGGGAGGGAGGGAGGGAGGGAGGGAGGGAGGGAGGGAGGGAGGGAGGGAGGGAGGGAGGGAGGGAGGGAGGGAGGAAGGAAGGGAGGAAGGAAGGAAGGACTCAAGGAAGGAAGGAAGGGAGGAAGGAAGGAAGGACTCAAGGAAGGAAGGAAGGAAGGAAGGAAGGAAGGAAGGAAGGAAGGAAGGAAGGAAGGAAGGAAGGAAGGAAGGAAGGAAGGAAGGAAGGAAGGAAGGAAGGAAGGAAGGAAGGAAGGAAGGAAGGAAGGAAGGAAGGAAGGAAGGAAGGAAGGAAGGAAGGAAGGAAGGAACAAACGAAAGATGGAATACAGAAATACAATTGTATTATTATTTATTAAAGACAAAATCATCAAATTAAACGCTTTAACATTTGAACTCATTTAAATAAGTCGAAATATAAAAGAAGAGTTATAAATACCTGTTAAAACCACCACCAATACGAAAACAATCTGAAATATCATTATGAAACAGTGTTTATTTCTCTAATGTTGTTACGATAAAAAATGTTCCGATGAAATAATACAGATATACACTATTGACTTATATTATACATAACATTTTGGTTTAACAGTGGCTTGTCCCTATAAGCAGAAATTTGGTTAAATTTAAAGCTTCTGCATGTTTCGTTCTAGTGTTCATTTTGGTATTAACTAAATGATTAATCATTCATAACCTACTGAATGTAATTGACTGTGAGTAGGTAATATTACTGTCGGAGATTTGGGTTAGTTTGCCTACTTCCGGCAGAGTGCATTCATCATAGACGCATGAATGCTGCTGGTGAAGTCGGAAATATTGTAATGTGTCCCTTTTTTGATATACGCTAGATAGTTGCCATTATACAAATCACGTCAAAACACATACTCAATTAAAATAGAATTTTCTTATGGTGCACGTAGGTATTCCATTACGCATCAGTATTGTTTTTTATGTGACATTAATACGTGTATAAATAAATAGTTTATAATCATATTGTGACATTTACAATTATATTATCATAACAATGAAAATCATCGTGGTTAATTCATAACACGGTACATAAATATATAATAAACTTATTGTGATATTTACAATTATAATATAATGGAAACCATATTGGTTAATTCGTAAAACCAAATAATACCTTAGAAAAGTCCATTTTTGTTCACTTTTTAGGCAGACGCTTTTATAAGTAGGCACACATTACATTGTTGAATTAGCTCGGCTTGAAACCTCCATAAGAACTTCCTCTTTCAAGCTACAATGAATGAAGTTAAGATTTAAAGAGTCTCTTATATGTCCATTATCCTTGTATTTTGGGCCACGTTAGAGACTATTTACAACTGGTCTTCCATTACGATCGCTTATTTAAAAAACGAAATTTCACGGTGATCGTATTTCAAGTAGTGTTATTACAGTCATAAGTAGATAGATTGGTCCCTGGCGTGGTTTTCGTGATATTTTATACGGATGGATTTAAAGGGACAAGACACCTGGGGCCATGATTACGAACAGTCTCAAGTCCAAGTCTAGACTCAGACTCAGAAAAGCATTTTTATAAAGTAACAGAAAATCATATGTATTCCATTTCTTTTACAAAACAATATGTCAACAATAGTAAACATTCAAATAGTAATATATTTCAGCAAATTAAACCATCAATGCTTTGAAAAAAGGAAGATCACAATGAAATTTAGTTTTACCATATTGAGTCTTGAGTCTGAACTCAGACTTGAGACTGTTCGTAAACACTGCCCCAGGTGATACAATTGCAAGAAAAAAAATCTCAAAAACTTACATAAACATTATATAAGTGTGAAAAATTATTGAATCTTACTTACTGATGTATTACAGCGCTTGTTAGGTTTTAAAACATAACGATTTCTACATTAGTATTCATAGATTTGTTTCTTGATACTATTTTTAAAGTGTTAAATGCTCAATTGTCAAGGCTTGATATGGATTTGATGGTCAATCATAACTCTGACAGTGTGGAAATATCATACCAAAACTGATATTTTTGGCATCAATGTGTGTATACCACGTCATAAATTGCGTCATATATGTACGTCGGAAGGCAACATTTTACTTAAAATGAAGACTTAAATAAAGACACCTTTTCTTTTACTACACCAATTTAGATAAAACAAAGGGCGCATTCGTTTTATTGCCAAAGTTTGATATGGTGGTTAGTTTCATCAAACACTTCGACAAACCTGTTTCCAAAAATAATATTTTAACAGTGCGCCGTCAGAAGGCCGTTTCGTGAAAAGGTTTGTCGAAGTGATTTTAGAAACTAAACTTTCAATCAAATTGGTAAAAGACCGAAAGCGGGGCTCTGTAATCGGCATAGACTGCGCAAAGTTCCATTTAAAATGGTGAAGAAATGGGGAAGTTTCTTTGTTAAAAGTCTTCATTCGAAGTGAAATATTGCTTTCCGACGTAGCAGTTATGACGCAATGTATCACGTGGTATACACACACTGAGCATTGGAGTATATGGAAGTCTTACTTATTGGTCCCTTATAGTCATTGTAATATACAGACATCCGTAAATCTATCGGCGCAACCGTCCAGACACATGGAATCTCAAAGTACATACTGTAGTCGAAACAAACAAGCTCAAATCAATACATTTAAAGGATAAAAACAATTTGTTAGCCTCATATTATCCTTCATGTTTGCATTTTCTGCTCATCTTATATAAAGATAAACGAGAAACCCAGGCTGGGCCTGCTATTTAGGCAAACCATGTGGCAGAAACCAAGAACATACCTAATACTCTTATTTCATGCATTAGTAAACGATACTGAAATCTACCTATACATCTTAAACGATCATACACATTTGCAAGCTGTTAGGAATGAATTTAACTACGCATACAAAGTACATTATAATTAAATAGAAATTGGTTGAAAGCATGGCATTTATCTTGCAAAAATCGTGCGTAATCTGATACTTGTATTTCGAGGGGTGAAAGCGAAAAGGTTCTATTTGCTTCTTTATGTAATGTCACTTAGAACCTTTTCGCATTCACACCTCGAATTTTGCATTCCTCATATTAGATGTATTTCGTTCGATGCACGTATTTGCATATTTGCAAACCATTATAACCAACTTTAACAAATCCAAGTCAACAATGATTTAAAAACGATAAATATGAACATGTAAAACTCAACTTTATAATACGATAAAAGTTAAAGTGACACTCTTATTCAAAATCAATACAATCAAATGTATTTAAAAAACATAAATTTTGACTGATAAACCTTTAACTACTTACTTAATAATGCATGTATTAATATTAATTACTGATAACAATATTGGTACCGCGTATTTAATAGCAGAAAGGGCAAACATATTAAAAGATTGGCGAATGCTAAAAGATTTAATGTGGTCTACTATAGTTTTATGCTAATTCCGTTAAGAAATGAATTGCCGGGTTGATGTCATTATCGGGTTGAGAACGCAATTTGGCTGGTCAAAGAGCGTGGAGTGCGAAGACATTTGTAATATATCACTTGGAAATAATCATTTATATTCTAATTATGCATCTGGTTTGTTACTATAGTGTGGCAAATGAAAACTGTGATTGTTATCTGTAAACAATGAATATTGTTAACGCAAAGCCATAGAGAATATTCTCCGATCAAATTGCCGCGCTAAAACGCCTTTTATGGTTGCATGGTATTATGATAATCGTGTCATGGTTAATACGTGTATGAACGTGGCGTATATTGATACAATGACACATAATCTGTT
Source organism: Mya arenaria (assembly GCF_026914265.1). NCBI lineage: Eukaryota > Metazoa > Mollusca > Bivalvia > Myida > Myidae > Mya > Mya arenaria. Next base: position 36,488,567 of record NC_069131.1, read on the forward strand.
TTGATTCGTACAAACATCCTTTAAGCTGCACTCTCACAGAATTACCGTTTTTCCAACTTTTTTTATTTTTTGTCTTGGAACTATTCCGATAATTTGAATGTGGATTCGGAGCGCATTACCAATGATTCACCACGATTTTCATGGTAACGAAACTTCGGAATTATTGCAAAATATAAATGTAACAAAACAGAATGATGACACTCACACTCAAGTGTTAACCCTTTTGTTCCGTCTTTCAATCTCCATCGTTTCTACAATTTATATAAACGTTTGATATTATCCATGGTTATGACACAGTTGTCTTTCACTGTCGATCTTCGGCTTTAGGCTATCTTTGCAGCTACATTCACAATAAACTTCGAAGTATTTATACCTACAGCCTTGTACACTTTCAGGTATGGAGAATCAGTTTCAACTAATAACGTATCTGACGGGACTTCCTGCATTGCCGTTTGCTGATAGTTGTCAAAGAAACGAACCATTACGATCAACCCAATATAACTACAGTCGAACCCCGTTGGCTCGAACTCGCTTGGCTCGCATTCCTCGTTGACTCGAATTAAATGTTAAGGATCGATCTCTTTACAATGATCGTAAGTTTTCTCGCTTGGCTCGAATTTTCCGGGGTCGAAGTATTTTCACCGGTCCCTAGGAGTTCGAGCCATCGGGGTTCGACTGTATTGCGGAATTCATATATCCAACCTCTCCAGGTTTCGGTTGTTTCACTGAAGCAATGTAAATGAAAAAGTTGATTTCATGCAGAATTACCACTATTTCTGATGATATCTGAACATCTTCGGAACATTTCGCCAGGTTCTTTGTCGTTTAGATCCCGAATATGATGAATAACAGAAATCCAGATGACGCCAATCTAAGCACCTCCACTAAACCTTGTCTTGGATCTCCCACTTCTCTTCTGGCTCAGTATGATCCGATCCTACTTCTCTCAAAGCAACGGTTTTGGAAAGTTTTAATTGCTGTTCTTACTTACAAATGATTGAAAAAAGACATATCCAAGAACGAAATGTTCCGTTGATATTTTCCCACTGTAGCCGCAAAACCAGACCGAACAGTTATAGTGGTCGAAGAAATTGGCTACAACTGTTGGGTCTGGTTTTGCGGCTACAGTGGGAAAATATCAACGGAACATTTCGTTCTTGGATATGTCTTCAACATAATTCCTCGGATTTGTTCATACAGACGCATTGTACAGATCTTTCGTTTAATTAAACTTATTGAATTTCAGTCTATACTATGAACAGTCTAAATGAAAATGGCTGTCAATGACCTCAGTTTCCGTTGGTACTGGAATTACTTGTTGAATATGAGCAGTTGTAGTTCATGTAGAACGTTGTTGTTCTGTGGATGATTGTTAAGAAATCGGTTGATCAGAAGCGTTGTTAGTGTTTGTATATTGAACTGTTCTCTTCCCTTTTGAGAAAGTGACTTGCAGGGTGCCTGGTGTTACCTACAGGATTGCGTTCCATCTTCTGAGGACAAAGATTGTATCAGTTCTAAAATAGTTCTCCAATATCCCAGCGGATTCAGTGGGTCAAACTGAAAATATTTGGGACAATGTAAATGTTTATATCTTACGATTATACCAACCACTCTTTTACTTGTCTGTGATGTGAATATACCATGAAATCATAACAGTTTTTTACAATTATTTTTAAACAATGGTACGTGTATAGACAATTTTCTCTGCAAGCTAAAATAACTTTTTAAGTTCTAAATCATGCATTTGAGGTTCACCTATATTCTCCTTAAGACATTGTGAAGGAAGATGATTTGTTCAACATGTTGACGTAGATTTGTGTAAGACCACTATGGCATTGGAAGACTGAAATTTGATACAAGCATTTTAATGTCATGGATTTTGAACTGAGTTGTTAGATCCTCTCTGTCTTAATAACCTATATCTGTCAAGTTAGTTATCTGAATTAGTTGTATCATCACAGATGATAACTACCTAGCATTCCATGTTTGTATTCGTCTGGTTTTTTTTTTGTCAATTTCCATAGCTTCATGCAAATAATTGGATTCTATTTTCATTGATTTGATTGCGTCATTATTTGAGTCAGAAGAATGGTTGGAAGGTGTATTAACAGATGTATTAACTTCCGTTTCCGCCATATTTTTTTCACCTGACAAATTGGTTTCTAAATCCAAAATCGCGTGTTTAATTTGATGAGTCAGGGCATTGGAACATGGATTTACAGATGCATTAAATTAAGTTTCTGTCCCATCTTCATCACACAACAGATAGGGTTCTAAATCCAAAAATTATATATTTGTATCTTCCTCACCCAACTCATAGTGTACAATATCCATAAGTGAACCATTAACCATATTATCTGCATCACCCAAAAGAGTTGGAACTATATCATCATCTGGAGTAACAAGAGTGTCAACAGTGAAATCTTCAAAAGGTTATCTTTTAACAGAATTTGATGGATTGTCAAAACAAATAATGTCTCGATAGGAAAGAACGTCACTGCCACTATCTGCTCATTCCTCTTTTTGTGGGTTTGGAATTCTACCACCAGCTACCCCCACCCCCCACCCCCTCCCATATAAAGTACTCCAATGATTGCAAACATTCTGCAGAAAAAATATTGTCTGCATAACTCTTGGCCTCACGGATGAACTTTGGACAATTTGGCATTGTTCTGTAACAATCCCATTAATCCTTTATTGGCCCTTTACCAAACCTAATTGAAACATCAATAATTTGCCTTATGGCAACTGTACTTTACAAGAACATAATGTTTCCATTTCCTTACAATAGCATTATCATGGGACTACATTAGATGTGTCTATTATATATAGCAATATTCCTGAATCATCAATACAATCACAAATTCAGAAAAAAAACGACCATAATATCCACACTTGGTCTAATTGATGTGCAATAGACATATAATACATTAATTCAATGTATACTCAACATGACATTGAGTAACTTTTGCAATATTACAGTTTGAAAATCTTGATTTGCATTATTCATGACGCCCGCCAACCACAAAACTGAGTCTCTATTTTCAACTAGTTAAAAGCAGGAAATATGTACCATTGAAAAGATTCAGCACCATTATTCTGATAAAGACAACAAGTACAAAAAACATCCACTGTACATACCTTGTAAAATATGAGCTCAAACATCGAATCTCAGAGCAGATGTAGATGGATTTAGATTATTATCAGGAACGTCAAAAATGTAAGTCGTCTCAGTCGGTCGTCAGTCAAAGTCGGCCTATTTCCTGGTAGCTGGTTCACTACATAAGCTTCTATTAGACTGGTTTATTAAATATATAAAAGTGACTGGTTCCGTTAACCCAACACAATATACGATTTCTCCCTTAAGCGTTCTGATTTCATGTACATTTCTTGAAAACTCAGAATTAAATAAAGGCTTACGAACTCCGGAATGTCGTTTACTCGATTACTTTTTAATACAGAGGATGGGAGATTTGGGAATGTACGTATTTCACAGTTTTTTTTACGTTACTATGCGATTTATTTATTTATTTAACAAGAACGTAGACACTGTACATAAAACGTATAAATGTATTTATTCAAAACAAGTCTTTAGAATATGAAATCTTCATGTGCAATTGTTTTTTATTTGATTCGATTTACGTCTCCGTATAAGCAGTTAAATGTGATCGCAATTATCTAAACACAAAAATATTTAGTTAATATTTTCACTAAATATTATGAGAAAACGTCAGAAACTGGGTGAGTTAAAGAGAAGGCGAACTTGTTTTAATGGTTTCTGAATGTGCACCGGTTTCTCAGAAAAGGGAGCGTATGGTATCAAGAACGTTTTGTTGTTGTTGTTAATTGTTGTTGTTTTTTTGTTGTTTTTTTTTTGGGGGGGGGTTGTTGTTTTCATTCGTCATAGTCGTGTTGTTTATAATTTTAAACTAAACGCTATTATATGTCGTTGCAAATACAAATACAAATTAGGTTGCAATACGTTTTTGTCAATCAATTAAATAAAAAAAAACGATCGCATGCCCTTATGCCACAGACATGGTCAATAACTACCACCCGGCGTAGTAAGGTCAGTTTCGGCACTTCAAAGAGTTTCGATGCGCTAAAATACCGACTTTGTACAGCATACCAAATATAACTTTTACTCAGAACTGTGTCCAAATTATGTTTTCAGTCAAAATTATGTTTTCAGGTTACAGATAAGTGGTATGCACCAAAACAAGCAGTTATTCATCCCATTTATTTGGTGAATACATACCCATAACCATTCAACCAGCTTAGTGTTCGCGATTACATTTTGTCTACTGACCCATCATCTGTATAAATCTACTAGTTCTTTATGGATGGCCGCTGATTCTTCAAAATAAATGTTCGGCAAGATATGGGCCAGACTGCGCAAGGTTGCACTTTATTTATCTTATTTCATTTTAAAAGGATGGAAAACAAGGTTACATGTATTCATCCAAGACAACGACAGTTTCTTTGTTTTTTGACATAAATAACGTCCCATATATTTGGCTGGTGTAACCCTCAGAAACGAACCTATCGTTATAAGGTATAATAATAATACACAGTTAGATAGTCATAAACTCATCTAAATACGAATTACCGCATTGCCGCATTTGAATCATAATTTAAGCTGGAAATATTTATTATTAATCAAGGGAAAAGTAAAAATAAAACATGTTTTTTAATGGTTTTATGTTACAACGGATAGTGGTAGCCATATGCAAACAGCATTGATGCATGTTTCGAATTTCCGCATGGAAGCAATATAAATAAAATCAAGGGCAAAGTAAAAATAAAACAACTTTTTTAATGGTTTTATGTTACAACGGATAGTGGTAGCTATATACAAAAAGAGTGGATACATGTTTTGGCAGCCTATTCATCATAATGATTACTCTCACACCTGGTAGGAACACACGGTATCAATAATACAACGAAAACAACAGGGACAAGCCCAGAAGTCGTACATTCAAAACTAAACCTGTTCAGAGGCAGAAGGCACTGGCCCAAACGACAATGATTGTGGGTGTGTAAGCTAGAAACGACAATGATTGTGGGGGTGTAAGCTAGAAACGACAATGATTGTGGGTGTGTAAGCTAGAAACGACAATGATTGTGGGTGTGTAAGCTAGAAACGAAAATGATGGTGGTGTGTAAGCTAGAAACGACAATGGTGGTGGTGTGTAAGCTAGAAACGACAATGATTGTGGTGTGTAAGCTAGAAACGACAATGGTGGTGATGTGTAAGCTAGAAACGACAATGGTGGTGGTGTGTCAGCTGGAAACGACAATGGTGGTGGTGTGTAAGCTAGAAACGACAATGGTGGTGGTGTGTAAGCTAGAAACGACAATGGTGGTGTTGTGTAAGCTAGAAACGACAATGGTGGTGGTGTGTAAGCTAGAAACGACAATGGTGGTGGTGTGTAAGCTAGAAACGACAATGGTGGTGGTGTGTAAGCTAGAAACGACAATGGTGGTGGTGTGTAAGCTAGAAACGACAATGATGGTGGTGTGTACGCTAGAAACGACAACGCTGGTGGTGTGTAAGCTAGAAACGACAACGGTGGTGGTATGAAAGCTAGAAACGACAACGGTGGTGGTGTGTAAGCTAGAAACGACAATGGTGGTGATATGTAAGCTAGAAACGACAATGGTGGTAGTGTGTAAGCTAGAAACGACAATGGTGGTGGTGTGTAAGCTAGAAACGACAATGGTGGTGGTGTGTAAGCTAGAAACGACAATGGTGGTGGTGTGTAAGCTAGAAACGACAAAGATGGTGGTGTGTAAGCTAGAAACGACAATGATGTGGGTGTGTAAGCTTCTTTATAATCGCACTCGGGTCTTACCCATTTGGCGAGTTCTTTGTTAAGATTGTTAGTCATTTTAGGTTGTTGGAGCATACTGCATAGATAGAGTGTTACCCCGGTTAGAGCTACCCTGGTTTTTTAGCGTGCACCAGTGTATAGCACTGTCACACAGGATCCCCATTGAACCTCCCTCCCGGAAGACGATTAGTATTTTTAGTGATGCGACGGGGAATCAAACCCCTAGATTGATAGTCAAGTGTGTTTACACTAGACCACGGATCCGCCACAAACGACAATGAATTACAGACACAAAGGTATATACATTACATACACATATACAAACACCCAAACTACACCCAAAGCACACAAACATCAAGATAGCTTTACCGATAAATTATTGGATTACAAGATACAAGATACAAGAATCTTTATTTAAGGCCACTACTTTTATATAAATTGGTTTACAAAACCGGCGGGTCTAATTATCCGAAAAGTACAAAAAAAATAAAAAATGAATTTCACTATTTTTTCAAAATTATTTTCCCGACCGTATTGATTTTGGTGCGAAACGAAAGAAAAACGCACAGATAAGAGTACGAATGCCGTAGATCTCGACTGGTTTGTTGTTCCGTGGCCGTATTTGCCAATTTATAGTGATAGCATGTGAGCCAGTCAACTGTTATGGCAGCGTCGATGGCAATGGCGAAATTGACGATAGCAGTCATTCTTTGTATGAAATAATTAATTAAAATATGCAGGAGTTGTTAAAATAACAATAGCAATAAACATTGGCAAATTTAACAGCCGACACAAACAATAACTGTCAGGTGATTGTTGTTATTCCCCGCCAATTTAGGTCATGAAAATATTGTTGTTTATAGATAAAAAAAAATTGTCAGCGGCTGCCATCGAATTAGTAGACACAAATATCTGTAAATTATGTGTGAAAAAAACATTTTATGGTTAAATATCAAATAACAGTGCACTAAGTGTGAGTGGTGAAATCGAAAGTAAAATTTCTAAGTTGACACCGGTGACCTAGTTTCACAAGTTCGGTCGATGGTGTTTATGGATTTGAAATCACAAAATGGTTTTGAAATACTTGTTATTGAGTCAATGTAAAGCTTGTGTTTATTCTAGATTACACGTTTATTCATGTTTGGGTTAATAGTAGAGTAAAACCAATGAAAGAGTTGAACACATGTCTCAATGACATTTTAATACTAATGCCAGGAGTTGTGTGCAAAACATTTAGATAAAACAACACGGAATAAGTCCATTTCAATTTGTAATGAACTTGATATTTCACTATAAATGAGATTTGTTGTTGTAACCAAGGAATACTCTTTAAAATGAAAAATAAACAAGCATGAAGTATAGATGCCCTGTGAACTCGTGTATACACAAAATAGCGGAGTTGGGAGAAGATGAAAATATCCGATACATAATTATGGATTTCTCTGTTACTATCATTGGTACATAAAGTTAAGTCACATGCTAGATTTATTATTTTGTTATGTGATTTTTATGTACTGATGTGGTAATTTGCTGCAAGATTTGAATTTGAAATGGATTTGGTGAACATCCCATGGTAAATATCCCGGTCCGAAAATATCCGAACTTAGCATGGATCGGGTTACACACAACTAGGACCCACCATGGTAAAGGTTATTAAAACTCAAATCTAGGTCTAGTTTGGTTTTTAGTTTTTCAGGAATTGCTTTCACAATGTTAAAGCTCAAATGTCTTCATAAAATGTTACTTCCTTATTTACAAAATTGGTAATGATTTCACTTTATTGGCATTTTCCAATATTGAAATAACTGAAACAATGTTTAGAAAATATTATGTATTGTTTTAATACAGTGCAATTTTTTGTATCTTAATGCGTAAAATTGCCTTCTCTTTTTTCAATTTAATATTGTTCAGTTTAGTGTTCTGCATTCACTTTTGCTTTAGCATACCCTTGAAGCTTAACAAATGTCTTGCTGAGTGATATTCAATGTATCTTTGATAAAAAGTGTAGTTTATACATGTAAACATGTTTTATAGTCAATTTCATTGATGTTTTATATGCACAGTATGTAAGATTTAAACTGTGTGTTTAATTAGAACTTTGAAACTTTGAGTGTATTCAAACATGCATTAATAGCAGTTTAAAAATATAAAATGTCATGTAAATGATATAAATTTTCAATGTTTTTATGTTGTTCTCTGATTTTTACCCTTTAACAGTATGTTTTGTGACTTTTTTCCTTTTTTTTTTTTTTTTTTTTTTTTCGACCGCCCGGTGAACATTTTTCCCAAAAATTCTTGTAAACCAAAAAATAAAAAAGGAGTGGCCTAAAGTTGGGTATGTGTAAACAAGAAACATAAGCTCAAAGAGCTATTTCCTGACATGAATAACAGACATACATAACTTAAAAAATAACAATGACCTTGTGACCTAGAAAAAAGCATATATTTTAAGATGCACACATATTGGAGCAAGAATTTACAAAAGCCGTTCGTTATCATATTCATGCATACAACTACTAATAGTAAAATTGGATTAGAGCATCGAAAACAGTGATAACATCAACAAGTTTTCCCAGCTGTACGGATAATTCACACGCGCACGGTTCCACTAGTTGACATACCACTGTAGAATGGTTATTTCTTTCAAAAGTATAACTTTAAGCTGCACTCTCACAGATTATACATTTTGACACCTTTTTAATTTTTGTCTTGGAACGAGCCAATTTTTTTCGAAATTCAACGAAAACACGTTATATAAAACTGCTGACAAAAATAGATCGCAGTTTTTTTAAATTTAAGTTGAAAAATCCATGTTTTATCCATTTTTCTTAAATTGTAAATAACGAATTAAGCCATAAAATAATAATTTTCGAACAGAAATATGTAAATCTGCGCTCTGACCTTTTGTCAGTAATCTTTTATTATTAATTTGCAGATATTTATGCAAATATTTGCTCTTTCCAAGACAAAACAAAATTGTGAAAACGGTAAATCTGTGAGAGTGCAGCTTAAAATGGTAATCATATGCATTGAAATAACTTAACTTAATTGTAATTAGCAAAATAAACAAGGCATTGGAACCGCTGGTGAAACGTGAGGGACAACCCCAGTGGTCGCAGATTAAAAACAAAATTGTTAAAGTGATACTCATATTCAAAATCAATACATACACATGTAAAACAAACATAAACTTTGAGTGATACACCCTCAACTACTTACTAAATAATGCATTTATGGAAAATATAAATAACTATTAACAGTATTATAACTGTGTATTTAAAAGCTAAACACACACAAATATTAAATGATCGGTGAATGTTAAATGATTAACTGTGATTTACTATAGTCTCATAAGGTAGCAATACCGTGTTTTCTGCACCTTTCTTTTAAATCAAACTCAGTATCCTTCATAAGAACCATTGTTTTCGACATTTGTTCATCCATTTTGGTATATTAAAACAATTGTTTTAAATGTGTCAAATTTTGGGGGGTAGTAAGGGTGCATCTTTAAGAAGCACAAGCTGATGGCCAAAACAACAATAAACAAGAAACAAAAACGTATAAATATATACAAACAACCAGACAGAGCACAGAACCATCCAAATAGCTTTACCGATAAATTATGGATCACCACATTCCAGCGATCAGAGAAATACACGTTTCAAGTTGTATCGTTAATATTTGTAAAACATGGCCTTTGGCAATGAATATTCTCATATACACTCGAACCCCGTTGACACGAACTCGCTTGGCTCGAGATCCTCGTTGCCTCGAACTTGATGTCAAGGACCGATTTCTTTATCTTGAATGTAAGCATTCCCGCTTGGTTCGAATTTTTCCGAGGCCAACCCGAGCGTAGGGTGTTTAACGGACACGAGGTTTACTGAGTTTCCGCAGAACACCCTACGCGAGGGTTAGGATGAACCTATCTTACACGAACGGCTATGGTAGATGCTTTTTCTCCCACCTCAGTTAAACAAAGTAAAGTAAACATGTATTTTTCGCTGACATTCTTTTGTGCGTAGTGAAAATAAATGCGTAGAGATATGTGATAATTCGTGGTTGTCATGGACATGCGCGCAGTGATTCAGATTAGTCAAATCGTTCTTTAAATAGTTCTGAGGAGAAAGCAGCATAATTGCTTGAATTGAGCGTAAAACACTTTTTTATGGTTGCATTTAAGCGAGAAATAATTTATAAGGATTGTAAATATTGACACAAGACAAGGTTTCAATGATGATACAGACGACGATCTTCAACAAGGGAGGTAATTGTGTGATGACAATAAAAAAAGAAATTCTAATACGGGTACTTGTTTTATCTTTGCCCGTGGGCAAGATAAGAATTTCTAACATGGTAAAAAAAATTAATCTACTTATATAAGGTGGGAGAAATACTTTTCTTGTAACATGGCTTAAACACCTCAGGAAATTGAATCAATACGGTCCCATTACCTCTTTACCCTAACATTTCCCCAAAAACATTATTTTAATGCATAAATATTTCATACATTTATGCCGAAATTTGCCAAGACGTGAAAGATAAGTAAACTGTAGTGTTAAAAAATAATTGAAGAAATAAGGAATAGATAATAATTTTCTCCACAAAATACAGTCATAAATAAACACGTTGACTTTCGCATGGTATTCAGAACATCTCTAAACACGTTTATTCATGCGAGGATGCAGTTGTATTTTCTCGGAAGGAAAACAATTAAAAAGGATGCTAGAACATCTTGTAGTCCCTCAAAACTATTTTGATCGGTATTCAGTTTTAGTCTTAATTAAATCTAAGAACGATGTTGCTAATCGGATTGCTCGATATAAATAACGGAGCTATACAGTGAATGGAGTCAACGATGTATGACCATAAGACTGACTTAAGTTGCATATTGAATACCTCATGGTAAACAAGTGTTCAATATACATTTATACTAGAAAAGCTTAAAAAAATACACATATATCTTTTCGCCTTCACCTGTCGAACTGCTCTATTTAATCTCCACTCCATCCCATGCAACCGTAGGTTAAAGCGGTCACCGCTGCGCCGACATTAGCACCTACGGCCATCCAGTAGGACCATCCATACTTCTCCATGATACCAAGGTCCTCCTTTGCCTTTGCACCGAATACAGCGATGCCTGATGTAATATCTGCACCTGCAATATAAATTTATACATTTATTAATAAGTTTGAACATTATTTATTTTACAGCGATTGTGAAAAAAGCTAGGATAACTTGTACTAAGTCACTCTGGTTGGCACGATGTTGCGGGAGAGTGTAGAATGCGGGAAATCCCGAAGAAGACCAAGTTGTCCAGCTTGGTGACTACTTATACATTTATTTCTTATTTCATAGTTTCGTCAAGTTTTTTCTGGTAACGATAAAGTATGCTTATCGGTTGGCTGTAAAACCACTCAGTTTACCTCTGAGTCATGTTTCATTTTTGCTTATTTGAGTCAAACATTGCTTTAAATTAAGTGCAGAAATTAGGTTTTCATATACCAACAGGGGTCAATATAATTTCTGATGCTGATTGATTTCCTATTCGGGTCAAACTTTGATTAGAATGAAGTACAGAAACTAGGTTGTTTTCATTAAACAACTTGTGTCAATTTAGTTCCTGGTACTGATTGATTTCCGAAACTTGACTTTCAGTTTGTATATATTAATATTAATCAAATCCCTTAGTTTGATTACAAAATATATCGTTTAAGGGGGAAAATATATGCTTTAATTATGACTAATTTTGTCAAATTTCTAAGCTTTTTAGGGTATTTTATTAAATAAATGGGCTTTGAGGCTTGGGAACTTACAGTGTGAATGAAATTATAAAATTCAAAGATCATACTATCTTGTATTAACAATCAACATTCAGCGAACGTTTACGTAATAAACAAATTGAATCAATATGTGTTTTTAAATTAATTGAATCTAAAAACGATGTAGCTAATCGGATGACTCGATATAAATAGCGGTCCTATGCAGTGAATGGAGTCCATGATGTACATGTATAACCATTAGACGGACTTAAGTTGTATATTGAATACCACTCAAGACACAAGTGCTTTTGCTCCAGAAATTATCGAGGTGCAAAAAGGGTTAAAGATAAATTAACTAACTCAAGAATCCCTTTTGGCTATTAAGGTACAAGTAATTGTTCTTTTGCATTAACTAACGTTCGATAGCTAGGGCCCATATATGAATAGCGTTAGAATTTATCGGTAATCCTTTTAACATTATAAAGCTCCGCCTTATTTTATCTTTCCGATATAGGAGTTAATTGGGAGGTATATAGACGTAAATGAAGAAACCCCTCTTTAACAAGGTACACGTCCTGCAATTTGTCCCTCTAACTATTTTTTGCCCTAAATGAGAGTGAATGAATTCCAATATGCAGCCAGATGTATTTTAGTATTGGTTATAACTGGATCGCGCGTACGAAAACCATAATACTTGGAATAGATATATTCTACTTCAAGTGACACTCTTATTCAAAAGCAATACATACACATATTTAACAAACATAAATGTTGAGTGATAAACCTTTAACTACCTTCTAAATAATGTATTTATAGAAATATTAATTAATTTTCACAAGATTGAAACCGTGTGTCAAATAGCTGGAAACGCAAAAACATTAAATTATTGGGGCATGCTAAAAGATTAACTATGATGTACTATCTGTTCATAGGGGAATAATAACGTGTTTTCTGCGCCTCCATAGGAACCATTGTTTTCGACATTTATTCATCCTTTTTGATATATTAAACAATTGTATTAATTGTGGTAAATCTTATTTAGGAGTAAGAGGGCAGCTTTAAGTCACTCTACGAATCAGTTCTGGATAATGTGGGCAACATAATTTATGTGGAGTTGATATTATATGAAAACGACTTTTGCTTAACTTGGCTACCTCCGGAAACCGGTATCCAGGACAGTTCTTAAAGGGGCTGTCTCACGTATGATAAAATAGCGGTAAAAAAAGAAAATTGTCGAAAACTGACATAAACTTGGCATCGATGTGTCCAATGCATTGAAACTTACTAACTGAAGTACCACATAGTTTACCATTTATTTAAGTTCAGCAGTTATTTCGTATTTTCCATTAAAAACAATGACTGGGTATGTCTACCAGGTAGAATTCATTCCTTATGCGTGATTGGCTAGTCGGTGTTATCACGTGATATTACCGAGGTAGGTGTATAGCTTAATTATGTCACCCTATTAGAGCAAGCCTTTGTAGCTCAGTGAGTAAGACGCTGGACTTCAATTTTGGCGACGCGGGTTCGAGCACGGTCCTCGACACATTTTTTTTTTACTTTTGGTACTTTTTTATTTTTTGTCTTGGAACGAGCCATTTTTGCGAAAATCCATGGAAACCAGTTACATAAGATTGCAGACCAAAATAAATTAAAAAGTAAAAAGTAAAACAAAAAGTTAGTAACGGTTTAAGCCAAAAAACATTAATTTTCGAACAACGGAAATATGAAAATCTGCGATCTGATCTTTTGTCAGCAATCTTATATCATGGGTTTGCAGATATTTATACAGCCCAGTAAATGTATCCGTCTACCGTCATGCATCTCGACTACATATACCATATGATTCATACAGCCCAGTGAATGTATCCGTCTACCGTCAGGCATCCCGACTACATATACCATATGATTCATACAGCCCAGTGAATGTATCCGTCTACCGTCATGCATCTCGACTACATATACCATATCATTCATACAGCCCAGTGAATGTATCTGTCTACCGTCATCCATCTCGACTACATATACCATATGATTCATACAGCCCAGTAAATGTATCTGTCTACCGTCATGCATCTCGACTACATATACCATATGATCCATACAACCCAGTGAATACATCTGTCTACCAGCATCCATCCCGACCACATATACCATATCATTCATACAGCCCAGTGAATGTATCCGTCTACCGTCATGCATCTCGACTACATATACCATATGATTCATACAGCCCAGTGAATGTATCTGTCTACCGTCATCCATCCCGACTACATATACCATATGATTCATACAGCCCAGTGAATGTATCTGTCTACCGTCAGGCATCTCGACTACATATACCATATGATTCATACAGCCCAGTGAATGTATCCGTCTACCGTCATGCATCTCGACTACATATACCATATCATTCATACAGCCCAGTGAATGTATCTGTCTACCTTCATCCATCCCGACTACATATACCATATGATTCATACAGCCCAGTGAATGTATCTGTCTACCGTCAGGCATCTCGACTACATATACCATATGATTCATACAGCCCAGTGAATGTATCCGTCTACCGTCATGCATCTCGACTACATATACCATATCATTCATACAGCCCAGTGAATGTATCTGTCTACCTTCATCCATCCCGACTACATATACCATATGATTCATACAGCCCAGTGAATGTATCTGTCTAACGTCAGGCATCTCGACTACATATACCATATGATTCATACAGCCCAGTGAATGTATCCGTCTACCGTCATACATCCCGACTACATATACCATATGATTCATACAGCCCAGTGAATGTATCTGTCTACCGTCATGCATCTCGACTACATATACCATATGATTCATACAGCCCAGTGAATGTATCCGTCTACCGTCATCCATCTCGACTACATATACCATATCATTCATACAGCCCAGTGAATGTATCTGTCTACCGTCATGCATCTCGACTATATATACCATATGATTCATACAGCCCAGTCAATGTATCTGTCTACCGTCTTGCATCTCGACTATATATACCGTATGATTCATACAGCCCAGTGAATGTATCTGTCTACCGTCAGGCATCTCGACTACATATACCATATGATTCATACAGCCCAGTGAATGTATCTGTCTACCGTCAGGCATCCCGACTACATATACCATATGATTCATACAGCCCAGTGAATGTATCCGTCTACCGTCATGCATCTCGACTACATATACCATATGATTCATACAGCCCAGTGAATGTATCTGTCTACCATCATGCATCCCGACTACATATACCATATGATTCATACAGCCCAGTGAATGTATCCGTCTACCGTCATGCATCCCGACTACATATACCATATGATTCATACAGCCCAGTGAATGTATCCGTCTACCGTCATGCATCTCGACTACATATACCATATGATTCATACAGCCCAGTGAATGTATCCGTCTACCGTCATGCATCCCGACTACATATACCATATGATTCATACAGCCCAGTGAATGTATCTGTCTACCATCATGCATCCCGACTACATATACCATATGATTCATACAGCCCAGTGAATAATTCTGTCTACCGTCAGGCATCCCGACTACATATACCATATGATTCATACAACCCAGTGAATGTATCTGTCTACCGTCATGCATCCCGACTACATATACCATATGATTCATACAACCCAGTGAATGTATCCGTCTACCGTCATGCATCCCGACTACATATACCATATGATTCATACAACCCAGTGAATGTATCAGTCTACCGTCAGGCATCCCGACTACATATACCATATGATTCATACAGCCCAGTGAATGTATCTGTCTACCGTCAGGCATCTCGACTACATATACCATATGATTCATACAGCCCAGTGAATGTATCCGTCTACCGTCATGCATCTCGACTGCATATACCATATGATTCATACAGCCCAGTTAATGTATCTGTCTACCGTCATGCATCTCGACTACATATACCATATGATTCATACAGCCCAGTGAATGTATCCGTCTACCGTCATGCATCTCGACTACATATACCATATCATTCATACAGCCCAGTGAATGTATCTGTCTACCGTCTTGCATCTCGACTATATATACCGTATGATTCATACAGCCCAGTCAATGTATCTGTCTACCGTCTTGCATCTCGACTATATATACCGTATGATTCATACAGCCCAGTGAATGTATCCGTCTACGGTCAGGCATCTCGACTACATATACCATATGATTCATACAGCCCAGTGAATGTATCTGTCTACCGTCAGGCATCCCGACTACATATACCATATGATTCATACAGCCCAGTGAATGTATCCGTCTACCGTCATGCATCTCGACTACATATACCATATGATTCATACAGCCCAATGAATGTATCCGTCTACCATCA
This sequence comes from Mya arenaria, assembly GCF_026914265.1. Taxonomy (NCBI): domain Eukaryota; kingdom Metazoa; phylum Mollusca; class Bivalvia; order Myida; family Myidae; genus Mya; species Mya arenaria. The sequence continues at coordinate 36,504,565 of NC_069131.1, forward strand.
TGCATCCCGACTACATATACCATATGATTCATACAGCCCAGTGAATGTATCTGTCTACCATCATGCATCCCGACTACATATACCATATGATTCATACAGCCCAGTGAATGTATCCGTCTACCGTCATGCATCTCGACTACATATACCATATGATTCATACAGCCCAGTGAATGTATCCGTCTACCGTCATGCATCCCGACTACATATACCATATCATTCATACAGCCCAGTGAATGTATCTGTCTACCATCATGCATCCCGACTACATATACCATATGATTCATACAACTCAGTGAATAATTCTGTCTAACGTCAGGCATCCCGACTACATATACCATATGATTCATACAGCCCAGTGAATGTATCCGTCTACCGTCATGTATCCCGACTACATATACCATATGATTCATACAACCCAGTGAATGTATCCGTCTACCGTCATGCATCCCGACTACATATACCATATGATTCATACAACCCAGTGAATGTATCAGTCTACCGTCAGGCATCCCGACTACATATACCATATGATTCATACAGCCCAGTGAATGTATCTGTCTACCGTCAGGCATCCCGACTACATATACCATATGATTCATACAACCCAGTGAATGTATCCGTCTACCGTCAGGCATCCCGACTACATATACCATATGATTCATACAGCCCAGTGAATGTATCCGTCTACCGTCATGCATCTCGACTACATATACCATATGATTCATACAACCCAGTGAATGTATCCGTCTACCGTCATGCATCTCGACTACATATACCATATGATTCATACAACCCAGTGAATGTATCCGTCTACCGTCATGCATCCCGACTACATATACCATATGATTCATACAGCCCAGTGAATGTATCAGTCTACCGTCAGGCATCCCGACTACATATACCATATGATTCATACAGCCCAGTGAATGTATCCGTCTACCGTCATGCATCCCGACTACATATACCATATGATTCATACAACCCAGTGAATGTATCTGTCTACCGTCATGCATCCCGACTACATATACCATATGATTCATACAGCCCAGTGAATGTATCTGTCTACCGTCAGGCATCCCGACTACATATACCACATGATTCATACAGCCCAGTGAATGTATCTATCTACCGTCATCCATCTCGACTATATATACCATATGATTCATACAGCCCAGTGAATGTATCCGTCTACCGTCATGCATCCCGACTACATATACCATATGATTCATACAGCCCAGTGAATGTATCTTTCTACAGTCATCCATCCCGACTACATATACCATATGATTCATACAGCCCAGTGAATGTATCCGTCTACCGTCAGCCATCTCGACTACATATACCATATGATTCATACAACCCAGTGAATACATCTGTCTACCAGCATCCATCCCGACCACATATACCATATGATTTATACAGCCCAGTGAATGTATCCGTTTACCGTCATCCATCCCGACTAAATATACCATATGATTCATACAACCCAGTGAATGTATCCGTCTACCGTCAGCCATCCCGACTACATATACCATATGATTCATACAACCCAGTGAATACATCTGTCTCCCAGCATCCATCTTGACTACATATACCACATGTTTCATCAAGCCCAGTGAATGTATCTGTCTACCGTCATGCATTCCGACTACATATACAAAATGATTCATAAAGCCCAGTGAATGTATCCGTCTACCGTCAGCCATCTCAACTACATATACCATATGATTCATACAACCCAGTGAATACATCTGTCTCCCAGCATCCATCTTGACTACATATACCACATGTTTCATCAAGCCCAGTGAATGTATCTGTCTACCGTCATGCATTCCGACTACATATACAAAATGATTCATAAAGCCCAGTGAATGTATCCGTCTACCGTCATGCATCCCGACTACATATACCATATGATTCATAAAGCCCAGTGAATGTATCTGTCTAACGTCAGCCATCACGACTACATATACCATATGATTCATACAGCCCAGTGAATGTATCTGTCTACCGTCATGCATCCCGACTACATATACAAAATGATTCATAAAGCCCAGTGAATATATCCGTCTACCGTCAGGCATCCCGACTACATATACAATATACAGCCCTGTGAATGTATCCGTCTACCGTCAGCCATCCCGACTACATATACCATATGATTCATACAACCCAGTGAATACATCTGTCTACCAGCATCTATCTCGACTACATATACCATATGATTCATACAGCCCAGTGAATGTATCCGTCTACCAGCATCTATCTCGACTACATATACCATATGATTCATACAAACCAGTGAATGTATCTGTCTACCGTCATCCATCTCGACTACATATACCATATGATTCATACAGCCCAGTGAATGTATATGTCTACCGTCAGGCATCTCGACTACATATACCATATGATTCATTCAACCCAGTGAATGTATCTGTCTACCGTCAAGCATCCCGACTACATATACCATATGATTCATACAACCCAGTGAATGTATCTGTCTACCGTCATGCATCTCGACTACATATACCATATGATTCATACAACCTAGTGAATGTATCTGTCTACCGTCATGCATCCCGACTACATATACCATATGATTCATACAACCCAGTGAATGTATCTGTCTACCGTCATGCATCCCGACTTTATATACCATATGATTCATACAACCCAGTGAATGTATCTGTCTACCAGCATCTATCTCGACTACATATATCATATGATTCATACAGCCCAGTGAATGTATCCGTCTACCGTCATTCATCTCGACTACATATACCATATGATTCATACAGCCCAATGAATGTATCCGTCTACCGTCATGCATCTCGACTACATTTACCATATGATTCATACAGCCCAGTGAATGTATCTGTCTACCGTCATGCATCCCGACTACATATACCATATGATTCATACAGCCCAGTGAATGTATCCGTCTACCGTCATGCATCTCGACTACATATACCATATGATTCATACAGCCCAGTGAATGTATCTGTCTACCGTCATGCATCTCGACTACATATACCATATGATTCATACAGCCCAGTGAATGTATCTGTCTACCGTCATCCATATCGACTACATATACCATATGATTCATACAGCCCAGTGAATGTATCCGTCTACCGTCATCCATCTCGACTACATATACCATATGATTCATACAGCCCAGTGAATGTATCCGTCTACCGTCATCCATCTCGACTACATATACCATATGATTCATACAGCCCAGTGAATGTATCTGTCTACCGTCATCCATCCCGACTACATATACCATATGATTCATACAGCCCAGTGAATGTATCCGTCTACCGTCATGCATCCCGACTACATATACCATATGATTCATACAGCCCAATGAATGTATCTGTCTACCGTCAGGCATCACGACTACATATACCATAGGATTCATACAGCCCAATGAATGTATCTGTCTACCGTCATCCATCTCGACTGCATATACCATATGATTCATACAGCCCAGTGAATGTATCTGTCTACCGTCATGCATCCCGACTACATATACCATATGATTCATACAGCCCAGTGAATGTATCCGTCTACCGTCAGGCATCCCGACTACATATACCATATGATTCATACAGCCCAGTGAATGTATCCGTCTACCGTCATGCATCCCGACTACATATACCATATGATTCATACAGCCCAGTGAATGAATCTGTCTACCGTCATCCATCCCGACTACATATACCATATGATTCATACAGCCCAGTGAATGTATCCGTCTACCGTCATGCATCCCGACTACATATACCATATGATTCATACAGCCCAGTGAATGTATCCGTCTACCGTCATGCATCCCGACTACATATACCATATGATTCATACAGCCCAGTGAATGTATCCGTCTACCGTCATGCATCTCGACTACATATACCATATGATTCATACAGCCCAGTGAATATATCTGTCTACCATCATGCATCCCGACTACATATACCATATCATTCATACAGCCCAGTGAATGTAACTGTCTAACGTCATGCATCTCGACTACATATACCATAGGATTCATACAGCCCAGTGAATGTATCTGTCTAACGTCATGCATCTCGACTACATATACCATATGATTCATACAACCCAGTGAATACATCTGTCTCCCAGCATCCATCTTGACTACATATACCACATGTTTCATCAAGCCCAGTGAATGTATCTGTCTACCGTCATGCATTCCGACTACATATACAAAATGATTCATAAAGCCCAGTGAATGTATCCGTCTACCGTCATGCATCCCGACTACATATACCATATGATTCATAAAGCCCAGTGAATGTATCTGTCTAATGTCAGCCATCACGACTACATATACCATATGATTCATACAGCCCAGTGAATGTATCTGTCTACCGTCATGCATCCCGACTACATATACAAAATGATTCATAAAGCCCAGTGAATGTATCCGTCTACCGTCATGCATCTCGACTACATATACCATATGATTCATACAGCCCAGTGAATGTATCTGTCTACCGTCATGCATTCCGACTACATATACAAAATGATTCATAAAGCCCAGTGAATGTATCCGTCTACCGTCAGCCATCTCGACTACATATACCATATGATTCATACAACCCAGTGAATACATCTGTCTCCCAGCATCCATCTTGACTACATATACCACATGTTTCATCAAGCCCAGTGAATGTATCTGTCTACCGTCATGCATTCCGACTACATATACAAAATGATTCATAAAGCCCAGTGAATGTATCCGTCTACCGTCATGCATCCCGACTACATATACCATATGATTCATAAAGCCCAGTGAATGTATCTGTCTAATGTCAGCCATCACGACTACATATACCATATGATTCATACAGCCCAGTGAATGTATCTGTCTACCGTCATGCATCCCGACTACATATACAAAATGATTCATAAAGCCCAGTGAATATATCCGTCTACCGTCAGGCATCCCGACTACATATACAATATACAGCCCTGTGAATGTATCCGTCTACCGTCAGCCATCCCGACTACATATACCATATGATTCATACAACCCAGTGAATACATCTGTCTACCAGCATCTATCTCGACTACATATACCATATGATTCATACAGCCCAGTGAATGTATCCGTCTACCAGCATCTATCTCGACTACATATACCATATGATTCATACAAACCAGTGAATGTATCTGTCTACCGTCATCCATCTCGACTACATATACCATATGATTCATACAGCCCAGTGAATGTATCTGTCTACCGTCAGGCATCTCGACTACATATACCATATGATTCATTCAACCCAGTGAATGTATCTGTCTACCGTCAAGCATCCCGAATACATATACCATATGATTCATACAACCCAGTGAATGTATCTGTCTACCGTCATGCATCTCGACTACATATACCATATGATTCATACAACCTAGTGAATGTATCTGTCTACCATCATGCATCCCGACTACATATACCATTGGATTCATACAACCCAGTGAATGTATCTGTCTACCGTCATGCATCCCGATTACATATACCATATGATTCATACAACCTAGTGAATGTATCTGTCTACCGTCATGCATCCCGACTTTATATACCATATGATTCATACAACCCAGTGAATGTATCTGTCTACCAGCATCTATCTCGACTACATATATCATATGATTCATACAGCCCAGTGAATGTATCCGTCTACCGTCATGCATCTCGACTACATATACCATATGATTCATACAGCCCAATGAATGTATCCGTCTACCGTCATGCATCTCGACTACATATACCATATGATTCATACAGCCCAGTGAATGTATCTGTCTACCGTCATGCATCCCGACTACATATACCATATGATTCATACAGCCCAGTGAATGTATCCGTCTACCGTCATGCATCTCGACTACATATACCATATGATTCATACAGCCCAGTGAATGTATCTGTCTACCGTCATGCATCTCGACTACATATACCATATGATTCATACAGCCCAGTGAATGTATCTGTCTACCGTCATGCATCTCGACTACATATACCATATGATTCATACAGCCCAATGAATGTATCCGTCTACCGTCATCCATCTCGACTACATATACCATATGATTCATACAGCCCAGTGAATGTATCCGTCTACCGTCATGCATCCCGACTACATATACCATATGATTCATACAGCCCAATGAATGTATCTGTCTACCGTCAGGCATCACGACTACATATACCATAGGATTCATACAGCCCAATGAATGTATCTGTCTACCGTTATCCATCTCGACTACATATACCATATGATTCATACAGCCCAATGAATGTATCTGTCTACCGTCATGCATCCCGACTACATATACCATATGATTCATACAGCCCAGTGAATGTATCCGTCTACCGTCAGGCATCACGACTACATATACCATATGATTCATACAGCCCAGTGAATGTATCCGTCTACCGTCATGCATCCCGACTACATATACCATATGATTCATACAGCCCAGTGAATGTATCTGTCTAACGTCATCCATCCCGACTACATATACCATATGATTCATACAGCCCAGTGAATGTATCCGTCTACCGTCATGCATCCCGACTACATATACCATATGATTCATACAGCCCAGTGAATGTATCCGTCTACCGTCATGCATCCCGACTACATATACCATATGATTCATACAGCCCAGTGAATGTATCCGTCTACCGTCATGCATCTCGACTACATATACCATATGATTCATACAGCCCAGTGAATATATCTGTCTACCATCATGCATCCCGACTACATATACCATATCATTCATACAGCCCAGTGAATGTAACTGTCTAACGTCATGCATCTCGACTACATATACCATAGGATTTATACAGCCCAGTGAATGTATCTGTCTACCGTCATGCATCTCGACTACATATACCATATGATTCATACAACCCAGTGAATATATCTGTCTACCGTCATGCATTCCAACTACATATACCATATGATTCATACAGCCCAGTGAATGTATCCGTCTACCGTCATGCATCTCGACTACATATACCATATGATTCATACAGCCCAGTGAATATATCTGTCTACCATCATGCATCCCGACTACATATACCATATCATTCATACAGCCCAGTGAATGTAACTGTCTAACGTCATGCATCTCGACTACATATACCATATGATTCATACAGCCCAGTGAATGTATCTGTCTACCGTCATGCATCTCGACTACATATACCATATGATTCATACAACCCAGTGAATATATCTGTCTACCGTCATGCATTCCAACTACATATACCATATGATTCTTACAACCCAGTGAATATATCTGTCTACCGTCATGCATCCCGACTACATATACCATATGATTCATACAACCCAGTGAATGTATCTGTCTACCGTCATGCATTCCAACTACATATACCATATGATTCTTACAACCCAGTGAATGTATCCGTCTACCGTCATGCATCCCGACTACATATACCATATGATTCATACAACTCAGTGAATAATTCTGTCTAACGTCAGGCATCCCGACTATATATACCATATGATTCATACAACTCAGTGAATAATTCTGTCTAACGTCAGGCATCCCGACTACATATACCATATGATTCATACAACTCAGTGAATAATTATGTCTACCGTCATGCATTCCGACTACATATACCATATGATTCAT